>NW_028270146.1:79818605-80118605 GCF_037043375.1 Chiloscyllium plagiosum
ACACACACACACCCCTTTACACACACACACAGACACACCCCTTTAAACACACACACAGACACACCCCTTTAAACACACCCACACACCCCTTTACACACACACACAGACACACCCCTTTACACACACACACACACACACCTTTACACACACACACACACACACACCCTTTACACACACACACAGACACACCCCTTTACACACACACACAGACACACCCCTTTACACACACACCCCTTTACACACACACCCCTTACACACACCCCCTTTACACACACACACTACACACACACCCCCCTTTACACACACACACACACACCCCCCTTTACACACACACACACACACCCCCCTTTACGCACACACACACACACACCCCCCCTTTACGCACACACACACACACACCCCCCTTTACCACACACACACACACCCCCCTTTACACACACACACACACACCCCCTTTACACACACACACACACACCCCCCTTTACACACACACACACCCCCCTTTACACACACACACACACACCCCCTTTACACACACACACCCCCCCTTTACACACACACACACACACCCCCTTTACACACACACACCCCCCTTTACACACACACACACACACACCCCTTTACACACACACACACACCCCCCTTTACACACACACACACACACCCCCCTTTACACACACACACCCCCCTTTACACACACACACACACACCCCCCTTTACACACACACACACACCCCCCTTTACACACACACACACACCCCCCTTTACACACACACACACACACCCCCCTTTACACACACACACACACACCCCCCTTTACACACACACACACACACACCCCCCTTTACACACACACACACCCCCTTTACACACACACACACCCCCCTTTACACACACACACACACACCCCTTTACACACACACACACCCCCTTTACACACACACACACACACCCCCCTTTACACACACACACACACACACACCCCCTTTACACACACACACACCCCCCCTTTACACACACACACACACCCCCCCTTTACACACACACACACACCCCCCTTTACACACACACACACACCCCCCTTTACACACACACACACACCCCCTTTACACACACACACACACCCCCCCTTTACACACACACACCCCCCTTTACACACACACACACACCCCCCCCTTTACACACACACACCCCCCTTTACACACACACACACCCCCCTTTACACACACACACACACACACACCCCCCTTTACACACACACACACACACACACACCCCCTTTACACACACACACACTACACACACACACCCCCCTTTACACACACACACACACACACACCCCCCTTTACACACACACACAGCACACACACCCCCTTTACACACACACACACACACACCCCCCTTTACACACACACACACACACACACCCCTTTACACACACACACACACACACACACCCCCCTTTACACACACACACAGCACACACCCCTTTACACACACACACACAGCACACCCCTTTTACACACACACACACACACCCACCCCTTTACACACACACACACACCCACCCCTTTACACACACACACACACACACCCCCCTTTACACACACACACACCCCCCTTTACACACACACACACTACACACCCCCCTTTACACACACACACACACACACCCCCCTTTACACACACACACACCCCCCTTTACACACACACACACCCCCCTTTACACACACACACCCCCCTTTACACACACACACCCCCCTTTACACACACACACCCCCCCTTTACACACACACACACACACCACCCCTTTACACACACACACACACACACACACACACACACACACACACACACACACCCACCCCTTTACACACACACACCCCCCTTTACACACACACACACACACACCCCTTTACACACACACACACACCCCCCCTTTACACACACACACACACACACCCCCTTACACACACACACACACACCCCCCTTTACACACACACACACACACCCCCCTTTACACACACACACACCCCCCTTTACACACACACACCCCCCTTTACACACACACACCCCCCCTTTAAACACACACACCCCCCTTAAACACACACACCCCCCTTACACACACACACACACCCCCCTTTACACACACACACACACCCCCTTTACACACACACCCCCCCCCTTTACACACACACCCCCCCCTTTACACACACACCCCCCCCCTTTACACACACACCCCCCCCCTTTACACACACACATACACACACACACCCCCCTTTACACACACACACACACACACACACCCCCTTACACACACACACACACACACACCCCCCTTACACACACACACACACACACCCACCCCTTTACACACACACACACCCCCCTTACACACACACACACACACCCCCCCTTTACACACACACACACACACCCCCCCCCTTACACACACACACACCCCCCTTACACACACACCCCCCCCCTTTACACACACACCCCCCCCTTACACACACACATACACACACACACCCCCCCTTTACACACACACACACACACACCACACCCCCATTACACACACACACACACACACACACCCCTTTACACACACACACACACACACACACCCCTTACACCACACACACACACACACCCCCCCTTACACACACACACACACACACACCCCCCCTTACACACACACACACACCCACCCCCCCTTACACACACACACCCACCCAACCCCTTACACACACACACACACACCCACCCCTTACACACACACACCACACACCCACCCCTTACACACACACACACACCCCCCCCTTACACACACACACACACCCACCCCTTACACACCCACACACCACACACAACCCCCTTACACACACACACACACACCCCCCCCCTTACACACACCACACACACACCCCCCCCTTACACACACACACCCCCCCTACACACACACACACCCCCCTTAACCACACACACACCCCCCCCTTACACACACACACACCACCCCCCCCTTACACACACACACACACCCACACCCCCCCCTTACACCACACACCACACACACCCACCCCTTACACACACACCCCCCCCTTACACACACACACACACACCCCCCTTACACACACACACACACACCCCCCCTTAACACACCCCAACACCCCCCCTTAACACACACACACCCCCCTTACACACACACACCCCCCTAACACACCCACCCCCCCCTTACACACACCACAAACCCCCCCACCCCCCCTACACACACACACACCCACACACACCCCCCCTTACACACCACACACACACCACACACACCCCCCCCTTACACACACACACACACACACACACCCCCCATTACACACACACCCACACACACACACACCCCCCCTTACACACACACCCACACACACACCCCCCCTTACACACACACACACACCCACCCCCCTTACACACACACACACCCACCCACCCCTTACACACACACACACACACCCACCCCTTACACACACACACACACCCACCCCTTACACACACACACACACACACAACCCCCTTACACACACACACACCCACACAACCCCTTACACACACACACACACACACCCCCCCTTACACACACACACACCACACCCCCCCTTACACACACACACACCCCTACACACACACCCCCCCCTTACACACACACACACCACCCCCCTTACACACACACACACCACCCCCCTTACACACACACACACCACCCCCCTTTACACACACACACACACACACACCCCTTACCCACACACCCCCACCCCCCTTAACACACACACACACACACACCCCCCCTTACACACACACACACACACACACACACCCCCCCTTACACACACACACACACACACCCCCCCTTACACACACACACACACACCCCCCTTACACACACACACCCCCCTTAACACACCACACACACACCCCCCCTTAACCCACACACACCCCCCTTACACCCACACACACACACCCCCCCTTACACACACACACCCCCCCTTACACACACCACACACACCCCCCCCTTAACACACACACACCACACACCCCCCCTTACACACACACACACACACCCCCCCCTTACACCCACACACACACCCCCCCCTTACCCACACACACACCACACCCCCCCCTTACACCACACACACACACCCCCCCTTACACCCACACACACCCCCTTACACCACACACACACACCCCTACACACACACACACACACACCCCCCTTACACACACACACACACACACACCCCCCCTTACACACCACACACACACACCCCCCCTTACACACACACACACACCCCTTACACACACACACACCCCCCCCCAACACACACACACACACACACCCCCTTACACACACACACACCCACACCCCCCCTTACACACACACACACCCCCCCTTACACACACACACACACACACACACCCCTTTACACACACACACACACACCCCCCCTTACACACACACCACACCCCCCCTTACCCACACACACACACACCCCCCCTTACCACACACACACACACCCCCCCCTTACACACACACACCCCCCCTTACACACACACACACACCCCCCCTTACACACACACACACACCCCCCTTACACACACACACACCCCCCCTTACACACACACACCCCCCTTACACACACACACACACCCCCCCTTACACACACACACACCCCCCCTTACACACACACACACCCCCCTTACACACACACACACACAGACCCCTTACACACACACACACACAGACCCCTTACACACACACACACACACACAGACCCCTTACACACACACACACACACACACCCCTTACACACACACACACACACACACCCCCCTTTACACACACACACCCCCACCCCCCCTTACACACACACACACACCCCCCTTTACACACACACACACACCCCCCTTACACACACACACACACACCCCTTACACACACACACACACACCCCCCTTACACACACACACACACACCCCCCTTTACACACACACACACACACACCCCCCTTACACACACACACACACACCCCCCCTTACACACACACACACACCCCCCCTTACACACACACACACACCCCCCCTTACACACACACACACACACCCCCCCTTACACACACACACACACACCCCCCTTACACACACACACACCCCCTTACACACACACACACACAGACCCCTTACACACACCACACCACACACACCCCCCCTTACACACACACACACACACACACCCCCCCCTTACACACACACACACACACACACCCCCATTACACACACACACACACCCCTTACACACACACACACACACACCCCTTTACACACACACACACCCACACCCCCCTTACACACACACACACCCCCCTTACACACACACACACACACCCCTTACACACACACACACACACCCCCCTTACACACACACACACACCCCCCCTTTACACACACACACACACCCCCCTTACACACACACACCCCCCTTTACACACACACACACACCCCCCTTTACACACACACACACCCCCCTTTACACACACACACCCCCCTTTACACACACACACACACCCCCCTTACACACACACACACACCCCCCTTTACACACACACACACCCCCCTTACACACACACACACACAGACCCCTTTACACACACACACACACACACAGACCCCTTTACACACACACACACACACACACCCCTTTACACACACACACACACACACACCCCCCTTTACACACACACACCCCCACCCCCCTTTACACACACACACACACCCCCCTTACACACACACACACACCCCCCTTACACACACACACACACACCCCCCTTTACACACACACACACACACCCCCCTTTACACACACACACACACACCCCCCTTTACACACACACACACACACACCCCCCTTTACACACACACACACACACCCCCCTTTACACACACACACACACACACCCCCCTTTACACACACACACACACACACCCCCCTTTACACACACACACACACACACCCCCCTTTACACACACACACACACACACCCCCCTTTACACACACACACACACCCCCCTTTACACACACACACACACACCCCCCTTTACACACACACACACACACCCCCCTTTACACACACACACACACCCCCCCCTTTACACACACACACACACCCCCCTTTACACACACACACACACACCCCCCTTTACACACACACACACACACACCCCCCTTTACACACACACACACACACCCCCCTTTACACACACACACACACACACCCCCCTTTACACACACACACACACACCCCCCTTTACACACACACACACACACACCCCCCTTTACACACACACACACACCCCCCTTTACACACACACACACACACCCCCCTTTACACACACACACACACACCCCCCTTTACACACACACACACACCCCCCTTTACACACACACACACACACACCCCCCTTTACACACACACACACACACACCCCCCTTTACACACACACACACACACCCCCCTTTACACACACACACACACACCCCCCTTTACACACACACACACACACCCCCCTTTACACACACACACACACACACCCCCCTTTACACACACACACACACCCCCCTTTACACACACACACACACCCCCCTTTACACACACACACACCCCCCTTTACACACACACACACACAGACCCCTTTACACACACACACACACACACAGACCCCTTTACACACACACACACACACAGACCCCTTTACACACACACACACACACAGACCCCTTTACACACACACACACACACAGACCCCTTTACACACACACACACAGACCCCTTTACACACACACACACAGACCCCTTTACACACACACACAGACCCCTTTACACACACACACAGACCCCTTTACACACACACACAGACCCCTTTACACACACACACAAACAGACCCCTTTACACACACACACAAACAGACCCCTTTACACACACACACAAACAGACCCCTTTACACACACCCCTTTACACACACACACCCCTTTACACACACACACCCCTTTACACACACACACCCCTTTACACACACACACACAGACCCCTTTACACACACACACCCCTTTACACACACACACCCCTTTACACACACACACCCCTTTACACACACACACCCCTTTACACACACACACACAGACCCCTTTACACACACACACACACACACTCACAGACCCCTTTACAGACCCCCGCGCGCACACGCTCACACAGACATGGACCCCTTTGCGCACACCTCCGCGCGCACACGCTCACACAGACATGGACCCCCGCGCGCACACGCTCACACAGACATGGACCCCCGCGCGCACACGCTCACACAGACATGGACCCCCGCGCGCACACGCTCACACAGACATGGACCCCCGCGCGCACACGCCCGCGTGCACACGCCTCTCACAGACATGGACCCCTTTGCACACACTCTCACAGACATAGACCCCTTTGATAACACCTTCAACATTATTAAAGTTAACCTGAGAATGTAACTTTTAAAAAAATGTTTTGTGATTTACATATGAAAGAAGTGAAGCTAACATGGTCACTCTAACAGACGAGAAACTTCAACAATCAAGGTATTTTTCAATGTATAATTTCAGTTACATCACACTGTAAACTTTAGCTATAAATTGTGTCTTATAATAGTACTCCACAACCACCTGATGAAGAAGCAGCGCTCCGAAAGCTCGTGCTTTTAATTAAACCCATTGGATTATAACCTGATGTTGTGTGATTTTTATCTTTGTACACCCCAGTCCAACACCGGCATCTCCAAATCACGTCAACAATTCAGTGATTGTGATCATTGTCATGGCCGAAAACATTGGACTGTGACTGCAGTAGAATGGTAGGTAATGCATTCATTGCTGCAAAGTGAGGCTGTTACATATTCAAATGAAAATATAAACTATGCATAGACAAGGCATACAAGGCACGGTGGCACAGTGGTTAGCACTGCTGCTTCACAGCGCCAGAGACCCGGGTTCAATTCCCACCTCAGGCGACTGTCTGTGTGAAGCTTGCACATTCTCCCATGTCTGCGTGGGTTTCCTCCGGGTGCTCTGGCGTCCTTCCACAGTCCAAAAAATGTTCAGGTTAGGTGAATTGGCCATGCTAAATTGCCCGCAGTGTCAGGCGAAGGGGTAAATGTAGGGGAATGGGTCTGGGTGGATTGCTCTTCGGAGGGTCGGTGGGGACTTGTTGGGCCGAAGGGCCTGTTTCCACACTGTAAGTAATCTTATAGACTAAGTGCTGGAAAACAGGACTGGTTAGGTATTTTGTTTTGACCAGCGCAGACTCAATGGGCCTCAGGGCCAAAGACCTCTATGACTAAGTCCCTGCATAACATTCACTGAACACACACTTTAAGAGCGTTGTCTACTGGTTCCCATAAATTGATTTTCAAATCCACTCCACTTGTTGTGAACTAATGTCCCCATCTGTTCAATTCTATTGACTAGCAGTTGTGGGGTCAGAACATGCAGTTAGATTTATTCGATAAAAATATTTTTGCACATATAGAAAAGGTTACACATTGATGATCCGATTTGCAAGATGAATGTTTCAGTTTCTCAGATTAAGGAAAGTGCAGCACTTTGAGTACAGTTCTCATTGCAGCTGCATTTTACACAGATTAGGCCCAATTACATCTTAGTTATCAAGGTGGACCAGATCAGTTTCTGCCACCTGTCATCTCTCTCAGGCCCAAAGACCGCATTAATGATTTGCCATCTGTAAAGACAAATTTTGAGCCTGAGTGAATTCATCTATACAAAAAAAATGATTGTAATCTTATTTAGACCATTTATGAAGTCACATATTGGTTTACTGCATGCAAATCTGAATCCTTCCACCTTGGAAAGACTAAGAAAAAGCAATTTTGAAACTTCAAGCTCTGAATTATGGGACACTTGCAATAGTAAAACAGCATTTTCTAAGAGAAAAGACAATTCTGCAGGGCCCTGGAGTACGAGAATCCTGTTAATAAAAGATAGCTACACGTCTTGAAGAGTGAAGGCAGATATAGAGGGCAGAGATTTAAAATATACAAATGCTAAAGACTTGAAAAACATCTAAATGTAGCTGTGAAGAATGTGGATAAGTTAGTTCAGAATTGGATTCAATATTTCAGGGAATGTATTATCAAATATCCGTTGAGACAAGCCACTGATATCATTAAAACCAAGATAGATTGATCAAGAAACAAAACTACGGATTGTGGAAATTCAGAACAAAAAAAATAGTTGGAGTAACTCAGCAAGTCTGGCAGCATTTGTGGAGAGTCAACATTTTGGGTCCAGTGACCCTTCTTCAGAATTCAAAACTCTGCTTTCTCTCCAGAGTCTCCGCCTGAGGCCTCGTTAGCTTTTCCTCAAAAGACGAGTTATCTACGCCACAATGTCAAATATTACTATTCCCATCACAGGAAAGTACTGTGGAAACAACAGTCCATTCTGCAAAAAATGCATTACTTTTCCTGTGTATTCAAATGAACATAAATAAAACCAGGGCATATAATGAACAGCTGTACTGATCTTCATGAGAGAATGTAAACATGAGACAGACAGACATTTGCTATAAATCTGACAGAATATGCCCCATAGGGACTGCTGTTAGTTATTATCCTGTCAGTTACTGCAGTACGGTAGACCTGATCATTCTGTTTCGTGCTCACCGCAAATTGTCAGTTTCTTCTGAAAGATGTTGAGTATGTGATTTGAGTATTTCTTTCTGCTTCTCAATGATCTTCCCTACTACATCTACAAACCTATAGCCTCCTTCTCAATTCCTGATCTCTCTATAGCCTTTCCTATCTCCACATTTTCCTGTCCTGACTTCTTTATATAAGCCAAAAGTATAACTTTCATTTTTAAGCCAATTAACTCCTAACAAAACGTTTGCACCTCCAGATGAGACTAGAGACCCATTTAAGTGTGGAAGCAAAATTCTACAGTATTTTGCATATAGGCAACAATTAATAAATATTGCCTGGAATTTCAGAAACTTGCTTATGCTAAGGTATTTGACCTCCACACACCGTCCCCTATAGCAGCACAACAGGACAGAACCTCAGCAATTAAGTTAAAAATCACAAGTAACCAACTTGGTAACCAAATGAAACCTTTTGTACAAGACAGGAAGACCCACACAGGGGTGACATCAAATGAAAAATGTGCTTGTGCAAAGGAGAGAGAGAGATCAGGTATTCAATTCAACTAACTGCAGTGGTTTCTTATTTAACATAATTCTGAAGGGGAATCTTGAGGAACCCAGCTGTTTAAAAAGAAAACTGTAAATATTGCTGTTAAGATCAGAAACATTGTGTGGGGCGATGGGGAGAAGATCAAAAGAGATGAAAAATAAATGCAAAACAAGGGGAAAGGTTAGCCCTTTAAGCCCAGATTAGTTTTGCTGTGAACACACCAGAAGAGGGAATGAAGAAGCCCCAGAGAAGTGACAACTTTAAAGATACACATACAACCCTATTTACAATAACAAATACTTTTGTATGGTACAGGTCAAAGTTAGAGACAGAAGCCTAAAGTTCTGGTCACTTATGCACGTTATTGTCTGGGCTTATTTATTCTTCCATGGTGTGAAAGCATCACTGGCAAGGCAAGAATTTATTGTCATTGCCCAGTTGCTTGAGAACTGAGTGGCTTGCTAGAGGTCAGTTTTGAGTGCAGTTATGAGGCAACCACGTGATTTGAGGATGTGATCTGGCAGACCAGATAAGGATGGCAGATTTCCCTCTCTGAAGGGCATTAGTGAATCAGATGCATTTTTGTATTAATGGTTTAGTAGTTAATATTACTAATACCAGGTTTAATTCCTGATTTTTATCAATTGAATTTAAATTCCTCCAGCTGCCATGGTGGAACTTGATTCTACGGCCCCCAACAGCATTTGCCCAGGCCTCAGAATTAATAGTCCAGTCAGATTAGCAGCGCACCATCATCTCCTCACATTAATTAGATTAGATTAGATTACTTACAGTGTGCAAACAGGCCCTTCGGCCCAACAAGTCCACACCGCCCCGCCGAAGCGCAACCCACCCATACCCCCTACATTTACCCTTTACCTAACACTACGGGCAATTTAGCATGGCCAATTCACCTGACCTGCACATCTTTGGACTGTGGGAGGAAACCGGAGCACCCGGAGGAAACCCATGCAGACACGGGGAGAATGGGCAAACTCCACACAGTCAGTCGCCTGAGGCAGGAATTGAACCCAGGTCTCTGGAGCGGTGAGGCAGCAGTGCTAACCACTGTGCCACCGTGCCGCCCACAAATTCCTCAGTCATTTTTAATTACAAAAGAAATACGAGCAGGGTACACTGTTAACAAACTAGATTTAGGAAGCCTGTTTCCAAAAGTTATGACTCTACTTTTACATCAACTCCATTTATCACACTATCCCCGCACTCCTCAATTTTACAAAGTGTCCAAAATCTAATCAGTCTTGAGCGCACATAGCGAGTGAATATCCAAAGCTCTATGGGATGGCAAATTCCAAAAGATTCGCAACATCTTTAGTGAAGAAGTTTCTCATTCACATCCTAAATTGCTGATCCCTCATCAGACAATGATCTCCTGAAATCAGGCTCTCTAATCAGGAGAGGCAGCCTGCTGGTATTTATCCTGTCAGACCCAGGATTTTGTGTTTCAACAAGATCACCTCTGATTCTTCTGAACTGCACAGAATACCATTTTCAATTTCCCCTCAAGACAGGCTTCTCACCCTAGAATACAACTAGGAAGACAATGAAAATTTGTATGGCATATTGGATAGTGGTGGTGCTTAAATATTGGTTTGTTAGCTTGAATGCAAGTCACAAAGGTGATGGGATGTAGTTGTTTCAAAATTTTTAACCAGAGTCTCCAAAGTGAAATTAATTTGGACATTTAATTGGTTCCCTAAAAGGTTCAAGACTGCAACACAAAAAACTCACCTGAAATGGCAATATCATTCATATAGGAGACAAACATCTAATAGAAAATAATTCTAATGCAAATAAAATGCACTTCAGTTAGGGGTTGAAGCACATTGGCTTGGAATCTACAAGTAAGCTGTAAACGGTTTTCCCTCCCAACATTACTATTAAAAACCCACCAAAACCTTGTTCAATGAACAGTGAGTGGGTGTTTAAAGGCAAAGTATTGGCTACTGCTTGAAAACCTCTCTAGTTTGGAGAAATTATGTTGAATTTGGTTAATATCTCAATGATGATTTACTATTTTTGAGATATTAAAATTTTAATTTTTTAAAAAATGATTGTAATTTCTACTTTAACCCCAGTCTACACCTTAATCTTTATTTCATACAGTAAAATTTTTAAGTGATCTTATGATGAGAACTTTTTATTTCCTAATTCTTTCAGGTTGCACGGGCAATTCAGAAAACATTATTGGTGTTATCACTATGCAGTCAATGACTTGAAGTCCCATTGAATTTGCTCCAATCAACTGCAGGTTGACAGAAGGAAAATTGCTGCCACACCCGAAGAGTTTCTCCTCCATTTTCTGGTTATAGCCGAAATGTTGACTTCTCCAGCTCCTGATGCTGCCTGGCTTGCTGTGTTCTTCGAATCTTCTGCCTGTCTACTTTTGTTTCAACCCTTCTGCATTCACAGTATTTTGCTTTAAGTTTACCTTTAATCAACCTGTTTGACTTTGAAATTTTTTAAAAGACGACTTATTTTAACCAACAAATCACCTGTGATTGAATAGTTAAACCGCATGATATTTTCATTATTCTTAGTGTAGTGTACTGTTTTAAAGTCATCCACATTATCACACCATTGTTTGTATATATTAAACATTTGTCAAAGATTGTCCTTTTAAGAATGCATTCCTATGTCAGTTAATTCAGTTACAGTATCACTGGGGTCTAGACTGCAAAAACAAACCCCCAAAATTAATTCAAATGTACAAATAGGTGCATCTGGTTAGATTTCAATGGAAAATAACCAAACATGAATGAGACCTTGTATTGCTGCAAGTACCAAATTCCAACTTAAGATGTCTCCAACACGAAAGACTTGCAACTGTAAATACATCCAAGATTTAAAACAAGATCCCCAGTGAGCACATCCAAAGCCACAAATCATTTTGCAATATCAATCATATGCATTTTAAATAAGGGCATTTGCTTATTCATTTAAATTCAACTTTAAAACAAGAAGTGCTTAGCTTTTTTTTAATAAAAATCAAAACATTTCTCCCGTGGAACCATGCCAACATCAATTTTTCTCAACACTTTGACATTAATTATTTCACAGCAGCAAAGCTAACTTATGTGGTTATGTGGTTTAGAAATTTCAAGGGCAATGTGAAATTAACATAACTTAATTTCATGGGAATACAAATGTATTCTGGTGTAAAAAGTGATTCATAGCACGAACCTGTCAAACAGAATTATATCATGCCATAACTCTGTGACGCCAACGTCTATTTCAGTAGCAAGAACAGACATTAAAGCAAGACATTAAAATTGCTCATTTGTTACCTAAATTGTCTTGAAATTAACTTCAAAGCAAACTTCTAATTTGATGTTACAGGTGAAACCTCAACTTGGTAAGCTCGCTGTGTAGTATCCAACAACCAGAGACTCATCCTAGTGCATCGCAGACCAGTTATTTGCTAGAACTCCAAGTTGAACTATGATAACAAATCAGCAATCATGAAGCTGGGATGCTACCTGCATATTCTTGTCTCTTGGTGAGGTTGCAGAACGTTTCAGAGAACACCTCTGGGACACCCGGACCAACCAACCCAACCACCCTGTGACTCAACACTTCAACTCCCCCTCCCACTCCACCAAGGATATGCAGGTCTTTGGACTCCTCCATCACCAGACTACAACAACACGACGGTTGGAGGAAGAGCACCTCATCTTCCGCCTAGGAACCCTCCAACCACAAGGGATGAACTCGGATTTCACCAGTTTCCTCATTTCCCCTCCCCCCACCTTGTCTCAGTCAAATCCATTGAACTCAGCACCGCCTTCCGAACCTGCAATCTTCTTCCTGACCTCTCCGCCCCCACCCCAGTCTGACCTATCACCCTCACCTTGACCTCTTTCCACCTATCGCATTTCCGACGCCCCTTCCCCAAGTCCTTCTTCCCTACCTTTTATCTTAGCCTGCTGGACACACTTTCCTCATTCCTGAAGAAGGGCTTATGCCCGAAACGTCGATTCTCCTGTTCCCTGGATGCTGCCTGACCTGCTGCGCTTTTCCAGCAACACATTTTCAGCTCTTGGTGAGGTTGACTTGCAACAATTCTAATTTTTCCAAATCTGTTGCTAATGTTTCTAACCTTATGTGAACAATGAGCATAGCTTCAGTACAAAGCAAAGAATGTGACAATGACTCAAATATTTCAATGGAAGACCCATTTTATGGGAGGAAGCCCAAATTCAGTACACTGCACAAGGTAATGCCCGAATTGTGCAGAGTGCCTTGATGTAGCTGAATGTTGGCTTTCTTGGTTAATACTATGCAAGCTGCTCTGTTATCAAATTGAATTTTATGCTAATCACAGCATTATGATGCAGGAGGCAGCCATTCAGCCTACTGCCGTTCAGAGGGGTGGGTAGGGAGAGAACACATGCAGAGATAGAAGTTGATTCATTTGAGTTAATTGCAACTAGTTCCTCCTCTACTAGAGAAGAGAGCTAACTGTTTGAAGAGTCGCTGCTCAGTTTTTTTAGGTCTTTTCTATTCCTGTTTTAGCAGAGTATACAAATTGGTGATAAAGTGAATAAAATATTTAAAAATAAACATCAATGAGCAAATAAATAATTAAGACAATGCACGTCAGGAGAGAAATGTCATAGTTACAGCATGTCGGAGCTCCTGGAAGTCAATTTGGTCCACAGCAAACATGTCTGTGACAAGTATTTGACATTCATGCAGCTTCAGCTCATGATTTAGGGGTTGGAGGCTGAACTACAGGCACTGAAATGCATCAGTAAGGTGGAAAGTCATCAAGATTCTTGGACCAGGAGGCAGTCACGCCTCTTAAGATTGGGTCATCTGATTTAGCCCATATTCAAGGACAGGAGAATGCAATTATGAATGAGGCAAGGAAGAGAACCCAGTGGGCTGTCAACCTCTGCAATCATCCAGATTGGTTCTTGACCAGTCATGATCAAGAATAGTCTCTAACTTACAGCAAATTATAGACAGTCCTCAATAACACTTTCTGACAAATATATTATGTGACATCAATGTTGTCTTTTCTCACTGCTTTTGACCTCTGGGAAGCTGGTTCGGAGTAGATGAATGGTGAAGAATATCCCTCTCCAATTCCCAGGTAAGCATAATTCTGACCTGTAGTGGCTTGCCAAAAGACACGACATTGCTCATGTATTAACTATTTATTCCCAGCATGTGGGTACCTTTAGCAAAGCCAACATTTAGTGATCATCCCTAGATGCCCTGTAGTGGTGATGAACCATTGTCTTCAAGTTCTGCAATCACAAATATGTTCCACCACAGGCCCCAACCCACAGGATGCATTTTCTGAAATAAGACATGTTGATGAAGTAACTTATTTTGACTGGCATCAGAAGCTGTTGTTATCAACACATGGGCAACACTATGGCTCAGTGGTTAGCACTGGTGCCTCAGTGCTCAGAACCTGGGCTTGATTCCAGGAGTATGATGTTTGTATATTGTCTCCATGTCTGTATGGGTTTCCTCCCACAGTCCAAAGGTGTGCAGGTTAGGTGGATTAGTCATCGGAAACACAGGGTTACATGGATAGGGTAGGGGCATGGGTTGCTTTCTGGAAAGTCAGCGTGGTCTTAAAGGATCGAACGTGGGGATTCTATGGTTCTATGATGTACTGTTTTTGTTATGGCACAAATACTAGTGTCTGTGCACAGGGCTTGAACTAAAGGGCTACAATGGGCCCTGTACAGTACAGTACAGTAATGGCATGAATTATCGCAAAGCATGAGGAAAGCTCATGCAATTACTTTGCTGTGGTGAGCACATCCTGACATTTATTCATGAGGGAAATCTTTTTAAAAAGGTCAAAGAATTGATGTTCAGAGCTGCAACAAAACCAAATAAACAGAAGGACACTTAGAAATATTATACAAAACATGGGACAGGAACTTTTCCAACATACAAACACTGAATTAAAGGATGATGGCATGTCAGTTGGAAACTTGGTTTATGAGGAAATAGTGGAGCAGCTTACCAGTATGTAGAGACATAGATGACAGAATAAAAGTCATAAATGACTTCTCTAAAGCCTTCAGTTGGACCACAGTTGAAGTACAGAATGTAGTTGGTTCCAGGTGCCCTGTTATATTAAGGCTTTCAATATAATGGAAAGATGCTACATAGATTCACTGAGATGATACAAGGGTTGAGATTGTAGCTCCAAGTACAATCCATTGCAAACTGTGCTTTGAAGTAATCAAAATTGTACAAACACATGAACTGGCCTAAGTGCATCACTTTTAGTGCTGAAAAAAAGGGGCCTGGTCTCTCAGTTTACAATGGAAAGGCAAGGTATTTAAAAAGTATAAGGAAATAGCTGAAGCCAGCGATTTCTCACTACAGTAGCACACAAGAGATGTTCACTAATAAAGCACAATAAATGTGTACAGGGCCAACGTGATGTAAGGTGATATAGACTGTACATTCCATAGACTGGTGGATCTTACCAAACAGCATATCTGTCATTTTTCACAACAAGTGAGGTACTGATCATACCCAGTAAGCCTGGATTTTGTAAAACTTGGTGTCCAACATTAGCAATGCTTTCGCATTTGGACATTTGGTACATAATTCTGAAAGTGTGAGGAATGAAGCTGACATACAGATAAGGAAGGACACCACTTCGACTAGGACAACACATCCATCCTAGGACAAGCCAAACAAAGTCACGCACGAGAATTCCTAGAAGCATGGCATTCTAACCAGAACTCTATCAACAAACACGTTGAGTTAGACTCTATCACCTGAAGGAGGGCTTATGCCTGAAACGTCAATTCTCCTGTTCCTTGGATGCTGCCTGACCTGCTGCGCTTTTCCAGCAACACATTTTCAGCTCTGATCTCCAGCATCTGCAGCCCTCACTTTCTCCCTATCTAACACCCCCTGAGAAGAACAGGAAGTGACCTCACCAACCCAAAGAAACCCAAACATATAAATAGAAAGCAAGAACTATCAGCAGTGCTTCGCCTGAGGCCGACTGAAGATGTTACCTAGTATGCTGACGAAACGTCTCGAAAATGAACCTTCTAGCTCTGTGAGCAAACCTACATCCAGAACCTCAATTTGAGCTAAAAATCTTCTCAAAACTCGCTAAGTATGGGAAAGTAATTAGTTGGGGGAGGAGAAATTATACTGCTAGTAGTCAGGAGCTGTGGAGTATAAATTGGGAACAAATGTTCTACGGGAAAGGTACAACAGAAATGTAGAAGCTGTTTAAGGGGCACTTGTTGTGAGTGATGGATAACTTTGTCCCACTGAGACAGGCAAGGAATGGCAAGGTGAAGGAGCCCTGGATGACAACAGCAGAGCAGTTTCTCATCAAAAGGAAGAAGGAAGCTTATTTATGGTTGAGGAAGCAAGAATCTGGCACAGCTTTAGAGAATTAGAGGGTAGCTAGGAAAGAAACTCAAAAATGGGCTGAGCGCTAGGAGGGGGTATGAAAAAGCCTTGGTGGGAAGGCATGATTTGGAAATGCTGGTGTTGGACTGGGGTGTTGTGTGATTTTTAACTTTGGTGGGAAGGATTAGGGAAAACACAAAGGCGTTCTACATGCATGTGAGGAATAAGAGAATGATCAGAGAAAGGGTATGGCCCATCAGGGATAGGGGAGGGAACTTGTGCCTGGAGTCTGAAGAGGTAGGGGAGGCCCTAACTGAGTTTTTCACTTCAGTGTTTTGAGAGAAACCTTGTTGATAGTGGGAACACAGTGGCCCTGATAAATAGGTTTCAATAGATTGATATTAAGAAAGTGGTTGTGCTTGAAATTCTGGGAAGCATCAAGATAGAGAAGTCCCCAGGGCCGGACCCAATATATCCAAGATTACTACGGGAAGCGAGGAATGAGATTGGTGCGCCTCTGGCGATTATCCTCACTCTCCACAGTAGTACCAGATGATCAGAGGGAGGCGAATGTTGTCCCTCTGTTAATAAAAGAGAATAGGGAAACCCCTGAGAATTACAGACCAGTCAGTCTTATGTTGGTGGTAAGCACATACTGGAAAGGATTCTGAGAGATAGGATTTATGACTATTTGGAAAAACAGTTTGATTAGAGGTAGTCAGTATGGCTTTAAGGGGGAAGCCGGTCATGCCTCACAAGCCTTACTGAGTTCTTTGAGGAGGTGACGAGACACAGTGTCGAACGTTGAGCAGTGGATGTGGTGTATATGGATTTCAGTAAGGCAGTTGATAAGACTCCCATGGTAGGCTCATTCACAAGGTTGGGAGGTATGGGATACAGGGAAATTTGGCTGTCTGAATACAGAATTGGCTGGCTGAAAGACGACAGTGAATGGTATTGGATGGAAAGTATTCCGCCTGGAGGTCGGTGACCAGTGCTATCCTGCAGGGATCTGTTTTTGGATCTCTGCTCTTTGTAGTGTTTATAAATGACTTGGATGAAGTAGTGAGAGGGTGGATCAGTGATAACACAAATGTCGGTGGTGTTGTAGATAGTGTCGAGGGCTGTTGTCGCCTGCAACATGACATTGACAGGATGCAGAGCTGGGCTGAGAAGTGGCAAATAGAGTTCAACCTGGACAAATGCAAAAGTGATTCATTTTGGAAGGCTGAATTTGAATGTTGAATACAGGGTTAAAGACAGAATTTTTGGCAGTGTGGAGGAACAGCAGGATCTTGGGATCCATATACATACATCCCTCAAAATTGCCACCCAAGTTGATAGGGCTGATAAGGCGGCATATGGTGTTTTGGCTTTCATTATCAGAGGAATTGAGTTTGAGCCATGAGGTTTTGCTGCAGCTCTATAAAAGGAGAAAGTGAGGACTGCAGATGCTGGAGATCAGAGCTGAAAATGTGTTGCTGGAAAAGTGCAGCAGGTCAGGCAGCATCCAAGGAGCAGGAGAGTGAAGAAGGGCTCATGCCCGAAACATCGATTCTCCTGCTCCTTGGATGCTGCCTGACCTGCTGCGCTATTCCAGCAACACATTTTCAGCGCAGCTCTATAAACCCTGGTTAGACCAGGCTTGGAATATTGTGTCCAGTTCTGGTCACCTTATTATAGGAAGGATGTAGATGCTTTAGAAATGGTGCAGAGGAAATTTACCAGGATCTTCTGCCAAGATTGGCAGGCAAGTCTTACGAAGAAAGGTTGAGTGAGCTCAAGCTTTTCACACTGGAGAGAAGGAAGGAAGTGAGGTGACTTGATAGAGTTGTATTAGGTAATGAGAGGCATAGATAGCGTATATAGCCAGAGATGTTTCCCCAGGGCAGAAATGGCAGTCACGAGGGATCATAATTTTAAGGTATAGGGGAGATGTCAGAGATAGGTTCTTTACGGAGAGTGGTGGGGTGTGTGAAATGCACTGGCAGCAGTGGTAGTAGAGTCAGAGACATTGGGGACACTTAGGTGACTGCTGGACAAGCACATGGATGGCAGTATATTGCGGGGTGCGTAGGCTAGGTTGATCTTAAATTAAGATAAATGCTCAGCAAGACATCGTGGACCGAAGGGCCTGTGCTATACTGTTCTATGTTCTAAAAACAAATCAAAGTTGAATGAAGCAGCAAGTTCAGAAGGCTGATGAGGCCAAGTGAATGCCACTGTATTGTCCCAAAGGAAGGAAACCACTGAGGATATGGTTTCAACACCAACAGCAATTAAGCAGCTGCAGTTCACAGCCACATAACCAAGGATTCTGCTAAATTACTAGTAATTACTAAATTACAGAGTGAATCAATCTGCTGTAAAAATGTACCATTTCTCTATCAAGCCCCTCACATATACCAGCACTTGTATTTAAATTAATGATAACATGAAAAATTTAACAATGGGTGATAGGATTTAAAAACAAAATCATTTATGGGATGTGGGTGTCAGTGCCAGAGCCAGCATTTTAATACCCATCCTTAATTCCCCTGGAAAAGGCATGATGAGCTGCTTTCTTGAAATGTTTTAATGCCTGGGACTTAGGATAAACCATAGTATGGTTAGAATGGAGGTGCAATGACAATGAAGGATTGGTGATATAGTTCCATGATGTTTGATTTGAAGGGGAACTTAAAGGTTGTGGTGCTCCTATCACATCTGCTGCGCTCATCTGCCAACAATGTGGGAACAACAGTACTGGAGTTTTTCCCCTTTGTATTTGGTAGCTTCCTTCCATATTTAAAGACAAATAACTATATTCCAGTACAGAAACTCATAGTAATCTAATTCCTGCTTTTGCAATAATCCACTCCATAAATATCAGATTGGCACATGGTTGACTTCTCAAAAATATAATTTTTAATCTTTTAAGGATCAATCCCTAACAGCAATATCTTATTGAAACATAAGATCCAGTGTCGACCTAATAGGGTGAATATCTAGAAAGTGCTTCCTCTTAGGATGGAGACTAGAACTAGGCAAAGCAGTTAAGAATGAGAGATCTTCCTTTTAAGATTGGGAGGAGGAGAGTATTTTTCCTGAGGATCATTAGTCTATATAATTCTATTTCCAAGAAAGCCATTGCAGCTGGGGCGTAATATCAATAGATGCTTGGCCTAGAATCAAATATATTTACTCCAGCTCTGTGCGTGAATGTGTTTGGAAAGGGATTTGTAAACATTTGGATAGTTTCAAGTTGTATTATCACGGAATGAAACTGCAAAATTTCTACTTATTGCATTTGAAAAGTACAGACTGCAGTTGATTTATTCTAGACCTAGTTGGTGAGATGCTTGGCCAATAAGGGAGCTAAGGGTAATGAGGTGGCAGACAGGAAAATGGAATGGAGATCACAATCTGTTGAGCCATGATCTTACTAAGTGGTGAAACAGACTTGAATGGCCAGTTACCAACTCCTGCTCCCATGGGACTGAAAATGAGTATATGTTAAATCAACAAAGAAAAAAAAACCCAAAGTGACACATGGGGCAAAAGGCACAGGTCTAACTGAGAAGATAATTGAACAGCTATCTAAAGTATCTTGAAATGAAGATTTTAAGGTTGCTCACCTTGTGTGCAGTTTCAGCAAATTGCTGGGAGCTGTTCATCATCTCTGCAGTCTGTTTCTCAGCTCGGCCTAACCTTTCCCCACGTTCATTCAAGGCTTGGCTGGCTTTCTGGACTGCACTTGTAACACTGTCTGCAGCTGAATGCAAGATACTATTTCCTGGGACAGAAGAGGATTTTAAAAATAAATTAGCTTTCTGATTTGTCAAACAATGTAGCAAAGCAGCAGGCATACGACAGGTGGAATTTATATTGTATCTTTTACACTAGAAATCTCCCAATGCATATCAGAAATGGAAACTAAAAAGTGTCACAAATAATAACAAATTGCACAAAATCACATCAGTCCACAGATTGGAGGGAAAAGTATTATTTTTGTGTTTTCTTCTGATCTACACTTTTTATTGTCTTAACAATCTTACATACTGTTCACTGAAGACATTCTAGTAATTCTGACTGGTATGGACTCTCTGACTGCTCCTCTAGCTTTAATCTCTCCTCTTCACAGGCTTAGCTGAGATCACCTGCAAGTGGTTGTTGCAATCATGGGAGATAGTATCTGTGTCAATAGTTGGGAGAAAGGAAATGAATACATTTATTATGCAAACTGGCCAAACTCGCTGTCGTGTACCTATGTGAAAACTAAACAAAACAGGATTTGTCTCAGCTGTGGTGTGGCGTGCACTGCTCTACTATAATACTGTTGCCTACCATCATCTGGACTGATATGATGAACAAACACTTGAATAGAATATGAAAGCAGTGCTGACATCTAAGTAAGCATGAACCAGTGAAGGATTGTCTTTAGGAGACAAGACAAAGGATCTTATGATGCCCCACTTAAATTTGTTGCTTTATGCTGTGATATGCTCCAAAGAAATCTGTGCTGGTCAAATCTCAAAAAGGACAACTCCTCAGTCATGGGCTTGAATTGATGTTTTCTTGTGCTCTCTGAAGGGTATTAGGATGCATATTATAAATGCTTGGTCGAGAACCAAAAGGTATTTATTCCAGCTGTATGTGCAAGTGCGTTTAGAAACTGATTTGCAAACATTTGGATAGTATTTTGAATAATAGCTGCATCATGATGGAATGAAACTGCACAATTTCTACATATTTATATTCAAAGTGCAGACTGCAACTGGTATTTCTAACACGCCTGGAAAACATTGTTCAGCAATCTTTGAGACTTTCACTAAACTGTAAAACCAACATATTCCACAAAACTGCCATGGTTAGAAATCCAGAATGAAAGCAGAACACTCAGCAGGCTGCCAGATTTGGTGAGTGTTTCCAGCTTTTCTACTTTTATTGGCACTCATGAATTTACTCAAGGCGAGAACTCATGCTTTTTTCTTAATAAGGACATAGATGGAATTTGTGGGCATAAATCAGACCTTCCTATTCTCCTGGCCAAATTCAGGATTTGGGGAATTTCCTTCGGCCTTAGGTGAGGACCCAAAACTCTGATGAAGAGTCATCCACTCAAAACCTAGCTTCCTCCCTCTCCATGGATGCTGCTTCACTCACTGTGACTTACAGCATTTGTTGTTTTCCATACAGATTCCAGTATCTGCAGTAATTTGCTCCTACCTTATATCACAAAGTTGTTTGTTGAAAGACTAAACATAACACTAGGTGGCAGAATATTCCATAAATTTATTGTTCCAAATTTGGAGGAATTAATCTTGGAATTACACTCTAATACTGACACCAGTAACTGGAATGCTTTGCATTGATTTTCAGAATAAAATTCAGGAAAACCCCGACAACTATGGATCCTATCATGGCTTATAAATTCAGGGATGGAAATAGCTGTTCACACAGGAAATAAAGTAGTTAATAATCTCACTTGAATCTCAGTGGATAAACTGCTAAAAGACTTCACAAAAACTCCAATCTTAACAGCTGCATCTTCCTGCCACCCACTGACAGATGTATGAGCATTTCTGAAAAGCACAGTATATTCCACAGGAGCACAGTAGGCTGTTACAGTTGTGAACTGTATTGGAATTTCTTTCTTCCTAGCCTCCAGAGGACGATGAATCATGCTGCAGTATGATTCCACAGATATCAGCAACATTCCTCTACCTCCCACAAGCAACTTTTCACATTTGAAGCCAGGCAGTCCTCATGGGCTAGTTAGTCAATCTTATCTTTGCTTATAATAAAAAGAACAAATAAGCTGAAACTACACAAAAGGGCAGCTGGGAGGAAAAAAAAAGAGACAACCTTTCTGCTTTTAACTAGTGAATGATGTCAGAAACAGAATGATGTCATGGTGATCTCAGTGGAACATTAAAGTCCAACACCTGCCAAATTTCAAATCCTCGCCAGCAATTACCTATTGATTTATCATCCCACTTTAGAATTAGCACCAAAACTTGAAATATACAATTACTGCAGTGACAAGTTCGTCTGTATACACTATCTCAGCAGATCTCATTCAGCTAGCCATCCAGAATAGGTCTCAAGGCACCATGAGCATCTCTATTTTAAATATGAACACAGAAAACACTGATATGTTATGACTTTCATCTTTCGATATTTTGGAGGGATTACAGTAGTTTGGAATAATTGCTTTTCGCCAGGACTTCTGTTTTTAAGTGAAGGTGCTTTATTTCAATTCAAGTTTAATACAGTGCTTACTAAACAATAGTAGAAGAATGAAGTAGGCTGAATCATATTAACACTGGACTGTAGATTGCAAATTAGATCAGAGTCTTTTCAAACAGTTGTATTTCCTAAATGATCAGCTGAGGCTCAGTTGGTAGCACTTTCCCAGATACTGGAAGGCTGTGGACTTGGATCCAAAGGCAGAAGAGAGTAAAATTAAACCTGACAGCTCAGCACAGAAAAGAGGCAGTGCTGCAATGCCCAAGTATTATCTTTTGGATGAGATATTAAATAGAAACCCAGTTTGCGCTCTCAGATAGCTATAAAATAGCTATAAAACATACTATGGCATTGACAACTAGTCGTCATCTCCAGTATCCTGTTAATATTTATCAATGTCACGAACAGATGATCTGGTTATATTATATTACTGTTTGTGGTGCACGAATTGGCTGTGTTTCCTACAATGCAGCAGTCTCTGTAAAGCACTTTGGAATGTCCCGAGGTTCTGAAAGGTATCATACAAATTTAAATCAGTAACAATTAATGTTTTTACAATCTCTTCTGCAAATGTTCTCTGCTGGATTTCAGAAAGGAGGGAAGAGAAATGAAGGAAAATTTAATTTTTAGAATAAATAAAGCTTAAAAAGTGCCAACTTGCTTACCCGCAATACCTCTCATTGCTAAGTTTAATTTATTCAATATTTTGTATAACTGAATTTAATGACTTCGTTGAGTACAAAAAAAATCCTATGACAACTATAATTTCACTCCATTGCTGGATAAAGAGTAATGCGTGTACGTCAACTTTGCAACATAGTGATGCAGCAGAAAAGTTAACTGCACTGCAGACAAATTCACCATGAATGATATATCTGCTGCAGATAACGTAAACTGTATTTTAATGCAATGCTACCAGTGACAAAATAAAACTTGATTACTCATTTGTCAGTGCAACTCAACTTAGCATGTAAAACTCAAATTTATTTTAAGATGAAACCAGAACATCTAAGTGTGATTTTAATTGGCATAAACATTAAGAAGCACACTAATTCTGTGGAAAATAATGTCATTATAGAAATGTGAAGTCAAGTTGCAGTAAAATTGCAACATAAAAAGCAGTTCTGCATGAAAGCAGGCAAGATTATTCATGGGATAAAGGACACAGCACCTGATCAGCTAAATGTAAAATCAAGTCATTTTCCCTCCCAACATTTTAGATATAGCCAATTGAAAGTATTTGCCTGGCTGTCTGTGCACAGCAGCAGCATTACATGATAACACTGTGTACTTACAATGACAGCATAGGATGGAAGCAGTCAACTGCTGACAAATTATTAATACACACTGCTGCGGAATATTGCTTTGGGCTAAAGCACATTATTTCTGAAGCAGATATTTTTAAAACACCAGCTCAGTGTAGAGGTGCCTGGTCAATTTTCTTCAACAATTATAATCTTGGAAAGCACCACGGAATGATCATCTCAGAGCTAAACAAATAAGTTGTTGTTTTCATAGATTCTGCAGTTATTGCTCAAGCACCAACACAAAATGTGTAAAATGAACACCATATGCACTGCTATCTCCTCTCCTCAGTTGTTTTGTATCCCTCAACAGATAGTTTTCTCTTGTGCCTCCTAGATCTTTATTCCAGCAGGAATCCCTCCATCAATGAGTGCTCCAATATTCCACCCTCTAAACAGATCTCAACTTGTCAGCACACCCATCTCCAAATCTGGATTGCAAATATTGTTTCATCGCGATTCTCCACATGAACTTTGATGACACCACTGGATGCTATGGCATTGTCTCCTCTTCATTGTTAGTTTACATCCAGAATACATTTCCTTATAATTGCTATGTAACCAGGCCTTCTCATTTTTCTTCTAACCCTTTTTTGTCTTTACCTCTCTGTCATCATACCTCTTTTTTTTTTCCTCTCCACACAGATAGTCTGCCCTCTCAAGTCACTTCCCTAACCTTTCAACATTCCGACTGCCATCGCAGACCCAATTCCCTCGGACAGAAGTAACTTTGTTTTGTAGTTCACATGCATTCTCCTCCGGATTCATAGAGGAAGTCTTCACTATCTCTTATCAGCAGTAACCCCAACATCTCCATCTTACTCCTCATTCCTGGTGGGAGCTGAGTTTCCCCCAAAGTCCCCCCTTACAAATCGCCCTTCCCACTACTGACCCTGCAGACTCTGCTAATGTGCACTACTCCTCACCGCCACCTCTAAGCATCTCCATCAAGATGGTCTTATCTGACCAACCCTTGACAGACACTGAAAAAGTCTTAGTAACAGGATTAAATTACAACTTCCAGGATGCAAAGATTTCTTAGCAGTATTAGAAACAACACTGAAAGACAACCAACTCACAGAAGAAACCCAGCAAACCATCAGACAGTCGCACCAACATTAAGCAGGAAAAAAGGAAGGAAACACACTTAATACACAAGAAAGGAAAGCACTAGAAAACTAAAGAAAAAGATAAAAACATTGTTATCCTACCTGCAGACAAAGGACGCTTGACAATCATTTTAAATCAAACAGACTACATTGAGAAAGTGAACACAAATCTTGCAGATACCAACACTTGCCAACAAGTGACGACAGATCCGACCCCACAACTAGAGAACCGAATCACAGCCCTATTAAAAAAAAACTTCAGAAATCTAGAGAAATAAATAAGACCGACTTCCAAAAAATGTAACCAGACGGATCCAACACACCACGTTTCTACGGATTACCCAAAATTCACAAACCAGGATCCCCCCTCAGACCCACAGTCTTGCTACCTGGAACACCAACTTACAGATTGGCTAAGGAGCTACACCAAAGACTAAAACAGTTAGTAGAAGACTCACACAATTCCACCCAAGAATTCCTGAAGACCAAAGACACCAAGATAAAAGAGGATGAAATAATGGTCTCCTTTGACGTAACAGCCCAGTTCACATCCATCAACATCAACCTGGCCAAGGAAACACTGACTACATTATTAGAAGAATCAAAGACACATACACCAAACACCATCAACTTCATCAGCAAGGACAAGGTCATCAAGTTGATGGACCTATGCATTACCACCCGCTTCACCTTCAACAATAAAACCTACAGAAAAACCAACGGAACACCCATGTGATCTCCGATATCAGGGTACTTAGCAGAGGCAGTAATGCAGAGACACGAACAAACAGTGCTGCCAACCATCCAATCTAAACTTGGTCTGCTACGTGGATGACACCTGTGTCATGAAATGAAACCAGAGGAAACCTTCAAGACCATCAATAATACCCTTACTATCATCAAATTCACTTAAGAGGAGGAAAACAACAAACTGCCATTCCTAGATGTCGCAGTAGAACGAACAGCCAATGGGGAGCTTCAAGCCAGCGTCTACAAGAAAACACCATATACTGACCAAGTACTGAACTACAGAAGCGATCATCCCAATACCCACAAATGAAGCTGCATTAGAACATTGTTTCAATAAGCCACCACACATACAGCAGAGAAACTACACAGAGCAGAGGAAATTCACCTACACAGTGTATTCAAAAAGAACAGGTACCCAATGAACACAGTTCGCCACTTTCTCAGCAACAAACCCTAACAAGCAGGCAAAACACGTCCAGAAACCCTAGCCACTCTCCCCTACATCAAATGATTGCCAGGCTACTGAGACCCCTTGGCATCATGGTACCCACCAACACACTAAAACAGCAGCTCATGAACTCGAAAGACCCTATACACACAACAAGCAAAACTAATGTCATTTACATAATATCTTGCAAGAAGATGAAGGAACTGAGCTACAGGGAGATGCTGAACAGGCTGGGGCTGTTTTCCCTGGAGTATCGGAGGCTGAGGGGGTGACCTTATAGAGGTTTACAAAATTATGAAGGGCATGGATAGGATAAATAGGCAAAGTCTTTTCCCTGGGGTCGGGGAGTCCAGAACTAGAGGGCATAGGTTTAGGGTGAGAGGGGAAAGATATAAAAGAGGCCTAAGGGGTAACCTTTTCACTCAGAGGGTGGTACGTGTATGGAATGAGTTGCGAGAGGATGTGGTGGAGGCTGGTACAATTGCACCATTTAAGAGGCATTTGGATGGGTATATGAATAGGAAGGGTTTGGAGGGATATGGGCCGGGTGCTGGCAGGTGGGACTAGATTGGGTTGGGATATCTGGTCGGCATGGACGGGTTGGACCGAAGGATCTGTTTCCATGCTGTACATCTCTCTGACTCTATAACTGTAACAAGCACTACATTGGACAAACAGGCAGAAAAATAGCCACCAAGATACATGAACATCTACTAGGCACAAGACGACATTACACACTCTCACTGGTATCCTTACATGCAGATAAGAAAGGACTGGGACAACACATCCATCCTCGGACAAGCCAAACAGAGACATGCAAGAGAATTCCTTGAAGCACGGCATTCCAACCAGAACTTTATCAACAAACACATTGAGTTAGACCCTATCTACCACCCCCTGAGAAAAAGAACAGGAAATGACTTCACCAACCCAAGGAAACCTAAACACAAAAGGAAGCAGGCCATGCCACCAATGCTTTATCCAGAGGCTCACTGATGATGTTACGTAGTAGGATGACAAAACATCTGAAAACAAACCTTCCAGCTCAACGAGCAAACCTACATCCAGAATGTCTTTTCAATTGTGAACATGACCTTGGCTATCCAGGAGCTTATAATTGAAGACGAGAGAAAACAAAGGAGAATTGAGGTGATAAACCTATCAGCCATGATCGAATGGTGGAACAGACTCGATGGGTTGAATGGGCCTAATTCAACTCATATGTCTTATAGTCTCCCTCATGTTAGGGTTTCATAGAAAACTGGCCAAAGAGAGCTGACAACGTCCTGCGCATTGAAACGCCCCCTCCTGGCTGTACCTGCCATCACCTATCTCTCCCAGACTGTTCCATGGTGACCATCAACATCACACTCTTTTATCCTTAGCAACTTCAACTATCTCAGTTTACTAAGCCCTGGGCTCACTGTGCCTCACAGTTTAATTGTTTCCTAACTTTACCAAACCAAAACCACTTTAATCCAATTGCTGTTCCATGGCATTGTTACTTCCATTAACCAAAGATATGGACATCTCTGATCACTTCCGTTTGATGGAAATTGGGGCTCTTTAAAACTGAATTTTCCAAGTATTTACTGTGCAGTATAAGAGTTCATTTAACAGCTATTACAATAATAATAAAGGGGGTGGCAGGGGCAGGGTGATTAAGTGAGGTAGGTGAAGACAGGTAGAGAGTACGACCTGGGTGGTAAATAGGAGGAATGAATCCTGTTAGTGCGAGGGAGGAGTGGAAGGGATGGAGAGTGGATGGGAAAGGCAGTTATTTGAAATTGAAGAACTCAAATGTAGAGTCCTTCAGGTTTAGGCTGCCCAGGCAGATGAGGTATTGTTCCTCCAATTTGCAGTGTAGTTTGTTGCAGCAGTGAAGGAGACCAAGGATGGTCATGTCGGAAAGGGAGTGGGAAGGGGAATTGAAATGGGTGGTGACTGGGAGGACTGGTCAGCCCCTGCGGGCCCGGCTCAGATGCTTGGTGAACCTTTCCCTAAGTTTACGTTCGGTCTCCCCGATGTAGAGAAGACTACATCGGGAGCACCTGGTGCTGCAAACAAGATTGGAAGAGAGAGGCAGTTGAACCGGTCTCACCTGAAAGGCCTTTTTGGGGCCCTGGATGGAGGTGGGGGGGGGGGGGGGGGGGGGGGGGTGTACCAGCAGGACTCCCAATGTGGTCTTCTCCACATCGGGGAGACCAAATGTAAACTTAGGGAATGGTTAGTCACCACCCATTTCAATTCCCCTAACCACTCCATTTCCAACATGACCATCCTTGGCCTCCTCCACTGCCACAATGAACCACACCGCAAATTAGAGGAACACCACCTTCCACCTGGGCAGCCTATAGCCAAATGGCACTAGATTAATTTAGGCTATCTGGTCTGCATGGACGAGTTGGACCAAAGGGTCTGTTTCCATGTTGTACATCCCTATGAATTAACATTGAGTTCTCCAATTTCAAATAATCTCCCTTTCCATCCCGTGACTCCCCAACCCCTCCCCTTCCCTTCTACTCCTCCCTGCCACCAACCAGATTCATTCCTCCCAGTGACCAACCAGGTCATACTCTCTACCTGTCTTCACCTATCCCCACTTCACCACTCTGCCGCCCCCCCCCCCCCCCCCACCCCTTTTATCTGCAGCTCCCCTCACTTCCACCCAGCTGTGAAGGGTTACACCCAAAAGGTTGACTTCTCCATCTCCTGATGCTGCCTAGCCTGTGGTGTTCTTCCAGCCTCGTGCCTGCATCTGCAGTTTTTTTTGTCTCTATGAAAATCTGCAAGATATCCAAGGAGTACACTGCCTCTACTCCTCCATCTTACAGAATGGCTTCACGGTTATATGCACTTTCAATCTAATTAAATTTTTTTTTATAATTAAACTGCCTCACCTTAAACTCAAAAAAATGATAAACCGTTTACCGTCTATATTAGGCAACTGTGATCATGAACCCCCTAAAATCAACACTGTCCACCCCCACAAGCCCCTCCCATATTTTCTGTGTCCATCCCAAGAAAAAGCTCTTTCACTTACAAGGGCATTTTCACAATTTTTTCCATGGAGCCTTTGGTCTTCCATTCATTACATGATTTCTGCCAATAACAATTCACTCAACCACACATCAGCTCAGCTCTACCTTTGATGCTCTAGCTTATTTTCCTAAATGACTACTGCTGATACCTTGTAGTAGTTGCCACCTCCACCACTGTCATATTGACTAAGGTTGTTTGAATGAATTTGCTGTCTCTAATCCTCTTTTGCATCACGCCAATAATTAGCGATAGAAGATACACCACCACAAAACACCTACAGAAGGGCACTTGTCTGAGTAATAAGGCAGCATGTTGTATAATAGCAATAAACAAAATGGCATGATTACTAGGAGCTTGGGGAGCTGGAATAGTGTATCTACTATATTCAAAAGCTCAAATCAAACTCATCTGCACCCACAGACTGTTTGAGGCATCAATAGAATAGGGAAGTATCGCAAGCTGAATATTAACTCCTTCAACAACATCCTCGTCTCCGTGAAACTTAAGCTCTCATCCTCACTCCTCCTGGTGTGGCATCTATCTTGATTCCCTCAAGTCTAAAGAGTGCAGAACAGCTATTGCAAATAACTGTTTGAACTATTTATGTCCTGATCTGGCTTGACCATAGAACATGTACGGTCTTGCTCTCGTCTGCCAAAACTGCTCACTATCCAAGGATCATCCTAGAAGGCAAATAGAACCTCTAGCTTCTTTTCTGCACTGGAAAAGGGTTTCTTTAACAACCCACTTCCAGTCTCCTCCACCTACAAATGTAAGGAATTCATGAATATCTATGTTATGAAGAACAAGGCCACTCAATCAGCAGCTTCTGCCACTTCCTGTGACAATGGGAAGGTCTTCCGTCTTCAGCCTTCAACTGGTTTGCAGCTTTTGAACTAAATAAAAACACCATTCTCCTTCAACACCTCTCTGTGGCTGGAACTTCATTTGAATGCTTTCATTTTTGTCGAACAAGTCATTGGCACACAACTACCTACATTGGCATCATTACGACTGATATCTTCAAAGGATTTAATTCTGCTCCCCTACCATTCCTTATCTGTAGTTATTTTAATCAAACTGTTCAGACACATTCTGGGCTCAGTTAGTTCAATTGCAATGAAGAGTAATGTCAACAGCATAGGTTCAATTCTCAAACCAGCTGAACTTACCATGAAGGACTCTTCCTCTCAACCTCTCCCTTCGCTTGATGCATGGTGATCTCCAAGTTTGACCACCACCAGTCAGCTCTATCATGACAGAGTAGCCCAATAATTCACTAAAACTATACAGTGACTTTATTTTTTAATGATACTTCTGGGGCAGCTGGGATTTGAACCCAAGCCTCCTTGCACTACCACTGGACCACAAAAGCCTGTTTTTCATCATACACCGCCTTTGATGACATCATCCACAAACAACTTTCAAAAGTGCACTGACACCAGCATTTTTATTAACCCCTCTAAAATTGTCACACCACATTCTCATTTCCTGTTACCAAATGAGAAATCCCCTCCAACTAAATAGAGAAGGCCAAGTCATGGAGTCCTAGAGAGATGTACAGCATGGAAACAGACCCTTTGGTCCAACTCATCCATGCCGACCAGATATCCTAAATTAATATAGTCCCATTGACCCATATCCCTCTAAATAATTCCTGTTCATGATGACCATCCAGATGACTTTTAGATATTGTCATTGTACCAGCCTTCATCACTTCCTCTGGCAGCTCATTCCATATACTCACCATGCCGTGCATGAAAAAGTTGCCCTTTTATATCTTTCCCCTCTCACCCCAAACCACTGTCCTCTAGTTATGGACTCCCCCACCCCAGGGAAATGACCTTGTCTATTTACCCAGTCCATGCCTCCCATGATTTTATACACCTCTAAAGGTCAACACCTTAGCCTCTGACGCTCCAGGGAAAACAGCCCTAGACTATTCAACTTCTCCCTATAGCTCAAATCCTCCAACCCTGGCAACATCCTTGTAAATCTTTTCTGTACCCTTTCAAGATTCACAACATCCTTCCGCTAGGAAGGAGACCAGAATTGCCCACGATATTCCAAAAGTGGCCTAACCAATGTCCTGTACAGCTGCAACATGACCTCCCAACTCCTGTACTCAATGCTCTGACCAATAAAGGAAAGCATACCACTTCACTATCCTGTCTACCTGTGACTCCATGTTCAAGGAACTATGAACCTGCACTCCAAGGTCTCTTTATTCAGCAACACTTCCTAGGACCTTGCCATTAAGTGTATAAATCCTGCCCTGATTTCCCTTTCCAAAATGCAGTACCTCACATTTACCTAAATTCAACTCCATCTGCCAATCCTCGGCCCACTGGCCCATCTGTTCAAGATTCCATGGTATTCTGAGGTAACCTTCTGCGCTGTCCACCACACCTCCAATTTTCATGTCATCTTACTAAGAATACCACCTATGTTCACATCCAAACCATTTATATAAATGATGGAAAGCAGTGGACCCAGCACCCATCCTTGTAGTACACCACTAGTCACAGGCCTCCAGTCTGAAAAACAACTCTCCACCACCACCCTCAGTCTTCTACCTAATTTTTTAATGTCCTTTTGACATTTTTTGTACAAAAAGGTGATAGCAGATAACTGAAAGCTCTTGAAAAAATTCAACTGATAATACTGATGTGCTTGATAAACCTGCTCAATCATGCAGATACTTTATTCACACAGGACAAGAGACAATGAGTATCAGTATCAGTGTGCCACTGTAAAAGGCTCCAAAACAAATGTTGAATGCCGTTGAAGAATTCTCTTAAGACACAACATGGTCAGTTAAATAACAGTTAAAACCTTCAATGATTACATGCGCACCAATATTTTGTGTTTGATTAACTGAAAAACAAAGCAATGTTATCAAAATGTTTTGGATAGCTGAAAAGCTGAAAATCTACTGCCGGAAGTAAAAGCAATCACTTGCTGAATAGTGAGATGAATCCTCACCATAACAGAGCAAGGCTCAGATGGTAAATACATCACATATCATGCAAATTACTGCATTTTTGATTCAATGCTCCAAAGAAAAAGAGCCACGATTTGATGCTACAAAACATTTGAGATTCATTTAGCCTAACTGATTCTTCTGCCTTATAGAATTATTAATCAGTCCAACTGCAAGTGATACCTCTATCTTCAGTGTCACTCAGTTTGAAAAAGGCAGTCAACAGAAAATGCACATTTTAAAATCTGCTTAATGTAGCAATATTGTTGATTTAGTTTCTGGTCTATTTCTTTTGCAGTCTTGAGTGTTATAACCGTTTTCTTTCTGCTCTGAACTCCACCATCCGGCTCTACAAAGTATGTTTAAACTCTTCTCCCAACTCTGGCCTGGCTTTGCTCAGACAATGTGGTAAAGATAGAAGAGTTCTGTTGTAAATTTAGTTTTTATAGAACAGATAAATTGAAACAATAGCAAATCCATTTCACTCCAGCTAACTGCCCAGCACTTGGCAGCGGATAGCATAACAGCTGTTCTCGAGGCCAGCTAACAATAAAAAAGGAGAATAACCAGGACTAAAGTTCTTTTGGTCTATCAACGGGAAACAAAAGCTAATTAGTTATCATTCAATCTTCATACTGATAACAGTCAAATACCACTGTCAATATTGCTGCTTATATCAGGCATTCATCAAATCAAAACAAGCAGGGGTAAATGAGCAGAAAGCTACATTTACCATGATTAGATTAGATTAGATTCCCTACAGTGTGGAAACAGGCCCTTCGGCCCAACCAGTCCACACCGACCCTCTGAAGAGTAACCCACCCAGACCCACTTCCTTCTAACTAATGCACCTAACTCGATGGACAATTTAGCATGGCCAATTCACCTGACCGGCACATCTTTGGACTGTGGGAAGAAACCAGAGCACCCAGAGGAAACCCACGCAGACACAGGGAGAATGTGCAAACTCCACACAGACAATCACCCGAGGCTGGAATCGAACCTGGGACCCTGGTGCTGTGATGTTAGATGTTACTTGATGGTCTCTCCATCTGAATGTTGCTCTGTTGCAGCGATGATTCATTTCATGGAGACACTAATTGAGTACTTTCATTTCCTGTCAATCACATCACAAGGAACAATGCTTCCCATTTAAAATTAAATTTCAATTTTGCCACAAAATAACTGGAATGCATAAAGGTCACTATATCTTGTACTTATTGTTTGGGTCACACAAACAAAATCAGAAGGTAAGCGTGCACTCCCTGCCTTAGAGAAAAATGGCCAAGAAGCTGTTCGCCTGTAGGAGGCACATTTCACCACAAAAATGCAACCATCCTGTTTGCACGAACTAATAAGCAACAGGAATACACTACAGGAAACTGTTTTAAAGAAGGCATCAAGGTCATGGCCTGGGTAGCAATGTAACCTGCAAAAAATTCTGCAATTGTCCTTGCAACTATTTCATCTTAATATACAAATGTCAGTGAAGTGGCACCCAAGTTTGACTTACAATGAGCAACGTGTATGAATTAAGAGGCAAAAAGGATTCTCTGATTTACTTTCACTTCAAAAATATCCATTTGCCAACTCTATCCACAGTACATTTTAAATTAGCAAACTGGCGGAAACCCTTCTTAAAAAAATTACTTACTGCTGCAACTGTATTTTTGAAGTTTGAAGCGTAAAACATGTGGGTGTGACTAAGGCAGAAAATTATTGGCAAAGTAACTCTCAGTAAGACTGTCTAAAGCTCACTTGTAAAAGTATGGGGTAATACATACAATGCAAAACACCACAGCTTTCAGATTTAAGTGACACAAGTTGAACACTAATAAGAATGATTGTAAACTTGAACATTTTTTAAAAAAATCAACCAAAAAAGATCCTCAAATGTTTCTAATGCCTGCGCTACCAAGTTGCGTAGCATTTCTTTAATCAGATCACAGGTTCAGATTTTCAAACTGGTTTCAATACTCCTGGAAGGAGGTTCAAAAGCTGCCAGGGTTGCTGCTTTTATTATTCATTAGTTTCTACAAGAAACAGTGTACATATCAAAGATGACTAGATCAATTGCAGCCCTGATGTTGTCCACAGTCATACATATTGCCAGCATTCGTTATTGAGACTAACACATGCTGAAAAAGTACTTTGCGACTGCAATATTGAACCCACAGCATAATAAGAATTGCAGCTTTCAAAAACAGAGGTTAAAAAGAATGAGAAAAGCCAGGGCAGAGGACAGAAAAGGGAATGAATTAAAAGTGTAAAAAGCTGCTCTTGGTACTTGAAATGGGCTTTCTTTAACAATCATTTCTGCTTTCTCCAAACGGAGATCGGTTAAATTGGAATCAAAACTATGCAAGTTCATACCTTTCTATTATTGCGCTAATTTTTTAAATTAAGGAATCTAAAGTATAAATCAATATTTTTATTAGTTAAACTCCTGCAACTAGTGAATGGGTGTTGAGAATTTTGAAATGAGCTTTTCATAAGGGGAAACAAAAACATGTATTTGGAAAGGCAAGGACTGATAGTCAACATGGCTTTGTGCGTGGGAAATCATGTCTCACAAACTTGATAGAGTTTTTTGAAGACATAATAAAGAAGATTGATGAGGACAGAGTGATCTATATGGTCTTTAGTAAAGCGTTCGAGAAGGATCCCATGGAGACTAGTTAGCAAGATTAGACCTCACGGAATAGAGAGAGAACTAGCCATTTGGATACAGAACTGGCTCAAATGTAGAAGACAGAGGGTGATGGTGGAGGGTGGAGGGTTGTTTTCAGACTACAGGCCTGTGACCAGTGGAGTGCCACAAGGAACAGTGCTGGGTCCTCTACTTTTTGTCACTTACATAAATGATTTGGATGCGAGCATAAGAGGTACAATTAGTAAGTTTACAGATGACACCAAAATTGGAGGTGTAGTGGACAGCGAAAAGGGTGACCTCAGATTACAACAGGATCTGGACCAAATGGGCCAATGGGCTGAGATGTGGCAGATGGAGTTTAATACAGATAAATGGGAGGTGCTGCATTTTGGAAAAGCAAATCTTAGCAAGAATAACACACTTAATGGTAAGGTTCTAGGGGGTGTTGCTGAACAAAGAGACCTTGGAGTATTGAGTACAGCAGTTGGGAGGTCATGTTGCGGCTGTACAGGACATTGGTTAGGCCACTGTTGGAATATTGTGTGCAATTCTAGTCTCCTTCCTATCAGAAAGATGTTGTGAAAGTTGAAAGGGTTCAGAAAGGATTCACAAGGATGTTGCCAAGTTTGGAGGATTTGAGCTATAGGGAGGGGTTGAACAGGTTGGGGCTGTTTTCCCTGGAGCGTCGGAGGCTTAGGGGTGACCTTATAGGGGTTTACAAACTTATGAGGAGCATGGTTAGGGTAAATAGACAAGGTCTTTTCCCTGGGGTTGGGGAGTCCAGAACTAGAGGGCTTAGGTTTAGGGTGAGAGGGGAAAGATAATAAAAGCTACCTAAGGGGCAACCTTTTCACACAGAGGGTGGTACTAGTATGGAATGAGCTGCCAGGGGAAGTGGTAGAGGCTGGTATAATTGCAACATTTCAAAGGCATTTGGATGGGTATATGAATAGGGATATATGCTGGGTGCTAGCAAGTGGGACTAGATTGGGTTGGGATATCTGATCGGTATGGACGGGTTGGACCAAAGGGTCTGTTTCCATGCTGTACATCTCTATGACTCTAAGTGATTGCACAGTCAAAACTAATTTCTAGTGAAGCAGGAGTAAAACATTCAAGTACAGAAATCTCAGAGCAGAATTGCTATAACTGTGGTCATAAACAGCCTTTTTCCAAAAAAGTTGCATCTTCACACTTTTCTCTTGTTAGACCAATCTCTGGTCTTAAGGATAGTGCTGCAAATCACCAGAAAGTACTCCATTAACATGCTGAAACTAGTTAAATTCAATTTGTGTAGGATTTTTCCAGCTGGTAGATAGTTGGGGGTTTGAGAATCAGTACACAAAATCTTGGAATAAGAGTAGGCAATTTAGGATTGAGACCAGGTGAAATTTATTCACTCAAGATAACTAAAATTCTCTAGACCAATGCACTGTAGAAGTTGTTACTGAGTATATGCAAGATGAAGATCTATAGATTTCTATATACTAATGACATCAAAGGATGTGGGTGAAGCACAGGAAAAATCGCATGGACACAGATGATTAGCCATGATTTCGAACAATGGGCAGAGGCCCATGGGGCAAGACAACTTATGCCTGCTCCCATGCTCCTATGACTGCATTCATCCCAAACTCCATGTATAAGCCTGCAATTCATGGAATGCTTACAGGATGGCTTTTTGGAACAGCTTGTCATGGAGCCCACAAGAGAGCAGGCTATTCTGGACCTAGTGCTTTGCAATGAACCAGACTCTATAAAAGATCTTAAAGTAAGGGAACCCTTAGGAAGTAGCGACCATAATATGGTAGAGTTCAGTCTGGAGTTTGAAAGGGAGAAGGCAAAATCGGATGTAATGGTGTTACAGTTGAATAAAGGTAATTATGAGGGCATGAGAGAGGAACTGACTAAAATAGACTGGAAGCAGAGGCTAACCGGGAAGACAGTAGAGCAAAAATGGCAGGAGTTTGTAGGTATAATTGAGGACACTGTACAGAGGTTCATTCCCAAGAAAAGAAAGATTAACCGGGGAGGGATTAGACAACCTTGGCTGACAAAGGAAGTCAGGAAATGTATTAAAGAAAAAGAGAGATCCTATAAAGTAGCTAAGAACAGTGGGAAATCAGAAGATTGGGAAGGATACAAAAGCAAACAGAGGATAACAAAGAGTGTAATAAGAAATGAGAGGATCAAATATGAAGGTAGGCTAGCCAGTAATATTAGAAATAATAGTAAAAGTTTCTTTCAGTACATAAGAAACAAACGACAGGCAAAAGTAGACATTGGGCCACTTCAAACTGATGCAGGAAGCCTAGTGATGGGAGATAAGGAAATAGCAGGAGAACTTAACAAGTACTTTGCGTCAGTTTTCACAGTGGAAGACATGAGTAATATCCCAAAAATTAAAGGGTGTCACGGGGCTGAGTTGAGTATGGTTGCCATTACGAAAGAGATAGTGCTAGAAAAGTTAAAAAGTCTTAAAATTGATAAATCTCCTGGCCCCGATGGGATACACCCTAGAGTTCTGAGAGAGGTGGCTGAGGAAATAGCAGAGGCATTGGTTGAGATCTTTCAAGAGTCACTGGAGTCAGGAAAGGTCCCGGATGATTGGAAGATGGCTGTTGTAACCCCCTTGTTCAAGAAAGGATCAAGGCAAAAGATGGAAAATTTATAGGCCAATCAGCTTAACCTCGGTTGTTGGTAAAATTCTAGAATCCATCATTAAGGATGAGGTTTCTAAATTCTTGGAAGAGCAGAGTCTGATTAGAACAAGTCAACATGGATTTAGTAAAGGGAGGTCATGCCTGACAAACCTGTTGGAATTTTTTGAAGAGGTAACAAGTAGGTTAGACCAGGGAAACCCAGTGGATGTGGTCTATCTAGACTTTCAAAAGGCCTTTGATAAGGTGCCACACGGGAGGCTGCTGAGCAAGGTGAGGGCCCATGGTGTTCGAGGTGAGCTGCTGGGATTGATTGAGGATTGGCTGTCTAACAGAAGGCAGAGAGTTGGGATAAAAGAATGGCAGCCGGTGACGAGCGGTGTCCCGCAGGGTTCGGTGCTGGGGCCACAGCTGTTCGCATTATATATTAATGATTTGGATGAGGGAACTGGGGACATTCTAGCGAAGTTTGCCGATGATACGAAGTTAGGTGGACAGGCAGGTAGTACTGAGGAAGTGGGGAGGCTACAGAAGAATCTAGACAGGTTGGGAGAGTGGTCCAGGAAATGGCTGATGGAATTTAACGTGAGCAAGTGCGAGGTCTTGCACTTTGGCAAAAAGAATAAAAGCATAGACTACTTTCTAAATGGTGAGAAAATTAATAAAGCCAAAGCACAAAGGGATCTGGGAGTGCTAGTCGAGGATTCTCTAAAGGTAAACATGCAGGTTGAGTCCGTGATTAAGAAAGCGAATGCAATGTTGTCTCTTATCTCAAGAGGGTTGGAATATAAAAGCAGAGATGTACTACTAAGACTTTATAAAGCTCTGGTTAGGCCCCATTTGGAGCACTGTGTCCAGTTTTGGTCCCCACACCTCAGGAAGGACATACTGGCACTGGAACGTGTCCAGCGGAGATTCACACGGATGATCCCTGGAATGACAGGTCTAACATATGAGGAACGGCTGAGGATACTGGGATTGTATTCGTTGGAGTTTAGAAGATTAAGGGGAGACTTAATCGAGACGTACAAAACAATACATGGCTTGGAAAAGGTGGATGCTAGGAAATTGTTTCCGTTAGACGAGGAGACTAGGACCCGTGGACACAGCCTTAGAATTAGAGGGGGTCATTTCAGAACAGAAATGCGGAGACATTTCTTCAGCCAGAGAGTGGTGGGCCTGTGGAATTCATTGCCACGGAGTGCAGTGGAAGCCGGGACGCTAAATGTCTTCAAGGCCGAGATTGATAGATTCTTGTTGTCTAGAGGAATTAAGGGCTACGGGGAGAACGCTGGTAAGTGGAGCTGAAATGCGCATCAGCCATGATTGAATGGCGGAGTGGACTCGATGGGCCGAATGGCCTTACTTCCACTCCTATGCCTTATGGTCTTATACAGTTGCTGCAATTGCAGCAATGCTCGATTTGTTGAAGAAGTTAAAAGGTCTGTGATGGGAGGAGGTCAGTCAAGAATCAAGGACAGAGATTTCATGGTGCAAAGGCCAAGGGGAGCATAGCAGAGAAACAAACGATCCTGCCATAAGGAAAATAGGTCATCCTATTGTTTCTACTTGTCCTATTCTTCTTCCCATTTCCACCTACCTCAACTGTTTTCTTCCTTCCTTGTCTAGTCTCTTCTTACTGGTATCTGACTCTTCCGATACTCTATGTCACATCAAGTTTCCTTGCCCTAACTAACTCTGCATCATCGTAAATATCCAACCTCTGCTTCTTATGCCCCCACCAGAAAGGTCTGTAGGAGTTCTCACTTTTGCTTGAGCAGAAGACCAACCAGTTATCATTACTACCCTTCTTCCATTTGGCCAAATTCGTTTTACACTCTGAAAAAGTTTTCTTTCAATACTCATTTCCTCAGAATAAAAAGGTCTTGCTATAGGCTCCTTCATACATTAATGACTTATAGCAGTATATTCTGCTTTCACTATAAGCTCTAAAATTTCAGTTTTCTCACTGTCCCACCTTTAATTCTTCACTTCCTGCCCTGGACTTCTCTCTCCCTACTTCCAAGGGAGTAGGCTATTAACTTTCATTACAAGTTCACAGATGCCCATAACTACTTGGACTATACCAGCTCATACCCCAAACTCTGCATGATTATATTCTGCTCCCCCTGCCTCTCTATCTTCGTATCTGCTTAGGTGCTGATACCTTTCCAAGCCCCACAGAGGAACTCCACATTTGATGGCTGCCGTGCAGTCATTCAAACCTTATATGGCATGACCATTTGTTTCTCTGCTATAATCTCCTTGGGCTTTGTACCATGAAACCTCTGTCCTTGATTCTTGACTGACCTCCGCCCATCATGGATATTTTAACTTCTTCAACAAATTAAGCAGTTGCTGTGATTATGATATCCGTATTGCAACCAATGTAGCAATTGATCACAACTCTTCCATTGCTTCTTCAGTCTTTGTGAATATTAAATATTGTTCTGCCACCAGACACCACTGACCCCCTTGTCCACTGCTGACTCAAGTAACTTCAATAAACTTTCCTAATGATTCACTTCTTGGTGTAAATACCTTAAATATCAGTAAAATATTGTATCTGCTGCTATTTCTGGATTTACATGTTCTTTTCTACTCTTCCCATCTTGGTGGAGTGCCACACTATGAGCTTTGGCTCTTCCCTTGGATTTCTTGACCAAACAAATGTTTTTGTTATTCACTCACAGGCCTGGCTGTGCCAGCATTTATAAATCATAAGTTACCCCTAATTCCCTTGAGAAATGGTGGTAAGTTGCATTCTTGATTCAGAGTAGAGTGTGAGATACTGGTAAAGCACAGCTAGTCAGGCAGCATCCGAGGAGCAGGATAATTGATGTTTCAAGCATAAGCTCTTCAGGGAAGCTTATACTTGAAACATCGACTCTCCTGCTTCTTGGATGCTGCCTGACTGGCTGTGCTTTTTCAGCACCACACTCTTGACTCTGACCTCCAGCATCTGCAGTCCTCACTTTCTCCCAGCATTTTTGGTTCACTCCAGTCGATTTGCTGTAGGTATATCCACGATGTCATCAGGGATGGAATTCCAGGATTTTGACGCAGTGACACTGAAGGAATGGTGATACATCATGGAATCACAGAATTCCTAAGGTGGGGTCTAAAATGACCCTCCATAGAGCATCCCACCAAGACCAACCCCCTACCCTATCCCTACATTTTCCCTGGCTAACTCTAGCCTGCACATCCCTGAACAGTATGGGCAATTTAGCATGTCTAGACACCTAAACTGCACATATAGGAAACCTATGCAGACACAGGAACAATGTCCAAACTCCATACAGGCCATCGTCAGAGGGTGGAATCGAACTTGGGTCCCTGGTACTGTGAGACTGCAGTGTGAACCATTGTGCCACCCAAGTCAGGAGGAGTAACTTGGAGGGGAACTTTCAAATGGTAGTATTTGCATGTATCTGCTGCTCTTGATAATCTAGACAGGAGAAGATGTGTTTTTGGAAGATCTTGGTTAAGGAGCCTTGGCGAATTGGTGTGAAGAAAGTTCTGACCCACTTCACTTTAAATAATTGACATGCATCTCAGGCTCATGCCTGATGATAAAAAAAATTTTTTCCCGTGGCCCATACATACTGTGACAGGTTGCAACACTATGAAAATCTGAATTGTGAACCTTAACACCAACTGAAAAGAGACATTGGATTGAGAAAGCTATGCAGTCTTAATTTGCCTTTTGCTTTGTCAAAGTGTTGAACAATTTTCTCATGAATGCATTCTAGGAAAAAGGCCAAGTATTTTCATAACCTCGGACAGGGTTTGATGGCGTTCTTTTATGTTTAGATCTCAAATATCCATCCTCTCAAGTGGACAAAAATGATTCCAAGGCACTTTTGCAGAAAACATTTATCCCTTAACCAACACCACTTAAAACTTATGATCTGTGGGACTCTGCTCTAGTCAAACCAGTTGCAGTGTTTTGTACATTACAAGTCACTACAATAAAAAGTAGATAATCAGCCAGCTGAACAAGGGTAGGTCACTGAAGCCCTTGAATGTGCTCTATTAAAAGAGATCATAATCCCCAAGCTAACTCCAAAATACAAATAACTATTTTAAGTTGTATAAAAGGCGTGGAAAGACCATAAAAATGAGGCTTCGTCTTAAATGGGAGACATCTTATTTTGAAGATTAGCAGTGTTTTGGAAATCAATGAGGCACCACAAAGTTAATAAAACAGGGAATAAAAATTTGAGTAAACTACCTCAATATAAAAAAAAAAGAGGTAATAGTTTTAATAATATGTTGAAATGAGAATAGCTCAATAAACATTGGCTTGCTAGAAACAGAAATAAGGGGAATGACTATGAGGGAAATAAGGGGAATGACTATGAGGGAAATAAGGGGAATGACTATGAGGGAAATAAGGAAATGGCAGAGACATGGAACAAGTATTGTCTCTAACTTCATCGAAGATGACACAAATTATGTACTGGAAACAGAAGGCAATCCAACCAAAAAAGAATGAATAATTTTAGGGGAATTAATATCAGGGAAATAGTCTTGGAGAACGTGTGGATTGGCAATGGAGAACTAATATTGCTAATAGAATAAATGTTGTCAAAACTTTTCATCTTTCACCTCATACAACACGGAAACGGACTCTTCGGTTCAACCAGTCTACGCTGAACATAATCCCAAACTAAACTAGCCCCACCTGCCTGCTACTGGCCCATATCCCTCCAAACTTTCCCAATTCATGTACTTACCTAAGTGTTTTTTAAACATTGTAACTGTGCCTGCTTGCACCACTTCCTTAAGTAAGAAATACTAAAATAAAATGAAAATAACATTTCTACAGTATGAGATGAGTATAATGGACACAGACATGGAGAAAGCAACAATTAATGATGACTGAGAGTTAAACGCTAACTTTAAATTTTATGCCAGACAGGTTGACTGGTCAAGGCACTGCCCTCAAATTAACCAGAAAATGACAGTCACCTATTTTATTAAGTTGACACAGGTGTAGCGTGAGTACATAAAGTGAAACAAGACCTGCAAATTCTGGAGATCTGAAAACAAAGATAGGAAATGCTGGAGAAAGCAAACCTCATGAGGTCTGACAACATCCGTGGAAAGCGAAAAAAAGAGATTTAACGCTTGGAGCCCAGTGACCTTAGTTCAGAACTGTGTGTGAGAGAATGCTTTCACTGGTACCCGTTCTTTCGGTCTGCAAAGACAAGGCTTTGTGAGATTAATATATGCAATTTCCATGGCACTATACTGCTTAAGTGACAACAGTAAATTGAAGGTCACTAATATTTTGCACACACAGAATTTTGACTGCAACATGTGTTTTTCTTCAGCAACACAAATATTGGAGAAACCCAAGGGATTAAAATTGAACAAATCTTTAGTCAACAATGACCTACAATCTAAAACACCAATATAATTTTACAAAAGGATTTACTGTGTCAATTTAATTACATTTTTTCCCAAGAATATTACTGTAATTTTTAATGGCAGTTACTGGGATTGAGTTGGTAACTAGTGGCTTTCTTCTGTATGTCTGAAGTTAATTATTAACTCGAATGTATTTCTGTAACCACAGTGATTTTGTTTAAGAACAGCTTTTAAAGCCTGGCTGCAGACTGAATGTTTTTTGGACTTCTGTTTCTTTCAGATTGTTTGCAAGCCAGCATGATAAACATGGGCCTTAAAGGGTTTGTTCAATATTCCTGAAATTTATTTTCTTTTTAAATTTGGGGAGAGGTTCCCTTGGCTGAGTAAGATAACCTTTTAGTTTAACTCCTAACTTTGGGTAGTGTTTAGAACTTGGAACAAAACAGCTATATAGAATAGAGTAGTGTTCTCAAGAACAGAAGAGTAAGAGTTAGTATTGGATCCTGACTAGATAAAAATCCTGAAGTGCATTTATAAGCTAAGTGCAGTGATGTGCAGTTGTATGACAAATCCAGGAAGAAGCTATGCACTTTAACAATTGAAGGCTTAAGTAACTTAAACACATTGAGATATTCGATTCAGACATACTGATGTGGGTAATGTACTAGTCATCTTTTGGTATTGTCCAAGGAATAGTGTTTTGAGAACTGTACCAGGGACGCTAAGGCTAGCAACAGCAGGTTTGCTTTTTTTCCCCAATTTATTAAGGAGTGCTTTCAGATGTGATTCTTCTTTTACTGTGGTTTAAAATTTTTTGAATTTGTATTATATGTAGATGGTTTGGATTATAGTGTTACCTTCGTTAGTTAGCTTGTTACAAGTTTTCCAATTTGGTGTTAAAGCAAAATTGCAGCAGTATGGTTATAGTTCAGAGAGACTACTTAATGAAAACCAAAACAACTGAAGTTATGATCAGTCAAGCCAATCTCCTGTCGGAGATCTGAACTGCTCGGTAATAATGTCAGCTGAGATCATAACACAGGGACAATTAAAGAAAAAGCACACTTGGATTTCCAATGGGGATTTGATAAGATGCCACATGAATAATTAATACACAGGATAAGAGCTCACAGAGTCGGCCGTAATGTGTTAGTACAATTGGACGATTAGCAATTGGATGATTAGCAAGTGGACAGAAAGCAAAGTATTGGGATAAACGGGGCATTTCTTTACCTGCAGGCTATACCTGCATAGTAACTTTGTATTCCTCATGAAGTCCACTACTGTTCACAGAATCAAATTTGCTCCTATACAGAAAGACATTCTGCCATCATGTCAGATCTGGCTCTCTGAATGAGCACTAATATATTGCCACACCCTTGCCTTTTTCTTGACAGCCCTGCGAAGCAGATTTTATTTAAATAGAATTCCTTGATTTTCAGTAGCACAGTCATAACTATGTGGAAAAAACAAAGTGAAACAACTAAGTGAGTTAGAACTTCCTGTAAGAATGAATGTTAAAGTCAGAATTAGATTCCTCCGATATTTCCCTCCCAGAATAAAATGTACAAATTATGAGATAACTGTGTCATACGTGTACAATACTTTGTATTGCTAGCTGAAATAACTTTCAAAAGAGAGCATTAACTAAGAGAGAAATACAACACTATGTAAAGTAAAACAATGTACCCATGTAAAGTACTTTTCAATTGACCATGGTTTTATCAAAGTCTTCGTTGGTACATTTTTGAGCTAAAGTTCCAGGTCTACCTTCACTGACCAACTCCTGCCACTTGGAGACCAGACTTTAGTGCAAGTTCTTAATGGGAGTGAGGACCAAACCTTGGAAAAGAAAAACAGATTTCAAGGTATAAGCTCAGAACAAAGAATGGGGGAGGATAAACAAGGCTGGGAGGTAAGGGCAAGAAGGTAGGACAGCATCAGGGGCAACATACTGAAGGTGGAAGTGGAAGTGTTGGGCTCAAAAAGGTCAGGTGTGTAGACATGTCACAGGAAATGTGTAGCACATTTTTAATTGAAATTGGCCACATAAAAATGGATATTGTGTCATTATTTATATAAACAATGTTAAGTAAAACAATGTTAAGCAGGGACTTGCTGCAAATAGTTGAAACCCCAGTACGGATCCAGGTGGCACTGCACTTGTTGCCTCTTGTTAACATGAAATGACCCACTTATAGTTACTCTCATCTTGATGTTGTCAGATGATGCATGAGCACTATAACCACTTGTATTGCAACAGATAAAGCCAGCCCACCACATTCTTAAATTGCTAGGAGACAGACAATAAAAGTGTAGCTTTATCAAGATGCCAGGAACAGAGTTATAGAGATGCAGCACAGAAACAGACTCTTTGGTCCAACTCCTCCATGCCGACCAGATATCCTCAATTAATCTAGCATTTGGTCCATATCTCTCTAAGCCATCCAGATGCCTTTTAAATGTTATCATTACACCAGCCTCCATAATTTCCTCTGGCAGCTCATTCCATAAATCACCACCCTCTGCAAGAAAACGTTACTCCTTGGGTCCCTTTTGAGTCTTTCCCCTATCACCTTAAACTAACGCACTCTAGTTATGGACTCCCCCACCCCAAGCGTTCTTCACTATTCTATCTACCTGAGACTCTACTTTCAAGAAACTGTGAACCTGCATTCTATGGCCTTTTTGTTCAGCAACACTCCCCAGCATCTTATTGTGTATATAAGTCATGCCATGATTTGCCTTTTCAAAATGCAGCACCTCATATCTAAAATAAATTATATCTGCCACTCTCCAGCCCATTGGCCCATCTGCTCAAGATCCTGTTGTACAGAGATAACCTCCTTTGCAGTCCACTACACCTCCAATTTTAGTGTCATCTACAAACTTACTAACCATACCTCCTATATTCACACCCAAATCATTTATATAAATGATGAAAGAAAGAGTGGACCCAACACCAATCCTTGAGGCACATCACTGGTCACAGGCTGCCAGTCTGAAAAACAACCCTCCACTACCACCCTTTGTCTTCCGCCTTCAAGCCATTCCTGTCTCCAAATAGTTCTCCTTGTATTTCATGTGATCTAAACTTGCTAACCAGTGTATCCTGAAGAACCTTGCTGCAGCCTTACTGAAGTCCATATAGATCACAGCCACAGCTTTGCTTTGCTTTCATCAATTCTCTTTGTTACTTCTTCAAAAAACTCAAGTTAGTGAGACATTATTTCCCACACACAAAGCCATGCTGACTATCCCTAATCTGTCCTTACCTGTCCAAATACATGTACATCCTATCCCTTAGGATTCCCTCCAACAACTTGCCCACCACTGATGTCATGCTCACTGATCTACAGTTCCCTGGCTTTTCCTTACCACCTTTAAATAGTGGCACCATTTTAGCCAACCTTCAGTCTTTCAGCCCCTCACCAGTGACTATCAATGATACAAATATCTCAGCATAGTGCCGAGCAAACACTTTCTCAGCTTCCCAGAGTTCTCGGGTACACCTGATCAGGTCCTGGGAATTTATCCACTTTCATGCATTTTAAGCAATCCAGCACCACCTCCTTTGCAATATTAACACTTTTCAAGATATCACTATTTATTTCACCACATTCTATATCTTGCATATCGTTCTCCACAGTAAACACGGATGCAAAATACTCATCTAGTATCTTGCCCCATCTCCTGCAGTTCCACGCATAGGTGGCCTTGCTGATCTTTAAAGGGCCCTATTCTCTGCCTTGTTACCATTTTGTCCTTAATGTATTTGTAGAATCTCTTTGGATTCTCTTTAACCCCATTTGCCCTCCTGATTTGTCTCTAAACTATACTCTTACTGCCTTTATACTCTCCTAGGGATTCACTCAATCTCGGGTGTCTATACCTGACATATGCTTCCTTCTTTTTCTTGACCAAAACCTCAATTTCTTTAGTCATCCAGCATTCCCTACAGTTACTAGCCTTGCCTTTCACCCTAACAGGAATATATGGTCTCTGGATGCTCGTTAGCTCTTTTCTGAAGACTTCCCATTTTCCAGTCATCCTTTTACCTGCGAACTCCGGTCAACTTTTGAAAGTTCTTGCCTAATACTGTCAGAATTAGCCTTCTGCCAATTTAGAATTTCAACTTTTAGATATGGTCTATCCTCTTCCATCACTATTTTAAAACTAATAGAATTATGGTCACTGGCCCCAAAGTGCTCCCCCACTTCAGTCACCTGCCTTGCCTTAGTTCCCAAGAGTAGGTCAAGTTTTGCAATTTCTCTAGTGGGTATATTCACATACTAAATCAGAAAACTTTGCATACGTGGTTCTTCAGTTGCATGTCTTGCTGCTTCTGAAGCTCTCAAAAACTATTTCATCTTTTTTTCCAACTCTTATTCTACTGAATATTTGGAAATATTTTAATCACAGCAGAATTTCCAGTGAATTAGATAATATTCATTTTAGGTTTCACACTAGCATCATGTAAATTTAGGAAAACAAATGATAAAAACTGAAAATAATTTACAGAAATTAAATTCAGTAAGAAAATGGCACTGTGTTATTGGAAATAAAATAACTCATTCTTGAGATTTATTAGAATACCAATGTCTCACTTTCAAAGGAATTATTGGAAAAGTTATACGTGCTATTGATAACCTTAATTTTCAGAAAATATTCAGTCAATATTCAATTTCTAAACACGACTCAATTAATTCTGCTGAAATAAATTACATTATTAATACTTATTAATGACATCCAAAATAAATTAAGGTGATGTAGAGTTCCAGGCCATTCTTAACAAATAGGAACACTACTGAATTTTTTGTACCTCAGGTATTTCTGTAAACCTTGAGCAAAGAGATCTCCTATTCTTCAAATAATTAGTTTGGGGGAAGTGTCCTTGTGATTATATTTACAATAAATGCAACTGCTACTCCTTGGGACATCTTGTTTGTAAATGTGAAAAAGATTATCATTATCATGGTACTGAATAAAAGTCAGTGGGGAAAAATGAGCTTGGAGTACATGATCAGCATTCCATTACTAAAACACCACTTGATCAATTGATATAAAGAGGTTTATGGGCTGTAATTCTATTTTTAGATCAAGTGCTGCTGTTGCAATTTAGATTCAGACACAATGAATCATTTCAGTTAGAGATAACACCGTTGCAAATTTATTTTAGAGATAGTTAAAAATCTTGACAGCACCTAATCCTGAACTAAGATTAGCATTTGCTGGAAAACGAGTTGGGTTATCCGATAAGAGTGAGGGTAATTACATTCTCCTGCACAGTAAATTTGACTATAGCTCAATTTTGATTGGAAAATAATTTTAAGTGTCCATTGGTTAATTTATTTCATGAAATGAGGGGTGACTGTCTGAAATGATTGAGGTCGCAAGTATTTCAACTATCTCAAGCAGTCACAGCAAGGAACCTGGCACATAGCACAGTGCATTTCTCTTTCACTTCCAGAAACTTACATTACTTTCCTTCAAATATTTATTTGCACCTTACTTCTGGCTATCTGTTCTTATAACCTTGGTCCTGCTGCTCATAACAATTCATCTGTGCTGACAAGCCATTTGCAACAAGAGAACATCTCAGAGGATACAGACGTCAGTGATTTCTGTATTCTCTAATTACAGGTTGCTGCGTGCCTAAGCTTATTAACAGTGGTGGGTAATGAGCCATTTTCTTGCTGTGTTCAATCGCACTAAATGCTTGTAACATGGTGCAGCACAGCAGTATTCCATTTGATATCAGTTCTCTCTCCTTCAAAATCCTGGTCAACCTGCAACATGAATCTCAGCAAAAGTATTTTCTGCTTGGTCAATGTGACATTTCAGTTGGAAATCTATTCCTACAAGCCCTCAATCAAGTGGCAAATGGCTATCAAAATGTAGCTGCTATATTACAAAAGGTAGGTAAAATAGCAGCTTCATCTTCACAAAACTAATGGAACAATGTATTCCTTTGGAAAGCATCTGTGGTTACTAAACAAATGTAGGGGCTTTGTGGTTTCTTTGAAAAAACCCTCCGGATTTCTCCACATCTAAATATTGAATCTTTGCAGTAATTGGGGAAAAAAATTCTAAGTGAACTTGGGAAATTTACTGGAGAGCTCAGTAGCCTAATTTGGAGTTAGATACAACTTCTAGGAATCAGCAAACATAAGTTTTCATTCGTCTCCCTAGGTGAAGATGAGGAAGGAATAAGGCAGCGAGGAAGACAGCAAAACAAAAAAGGAATAAGTGAGAAAGAAACGCAGCTGAGAAAGGAAAACAATAAAGATATAAGCATAAGAAAGGAAAAATGGAGAAAAGAAAACAAAAAAAACTGGAAAATAAAATAAGTAAAAGCATGAGGATGAACAGAGTAATATTAAACAAGAAAGAACAAACAACCACCAGATCCATGAGTTGACAGAAAGACACACATTCCAGATGAACAGCTGCAGAACACACAGGACAATGAAAAAAGAGGAAAAGAATGGTGGGGTGTAATATGGAGTGGGTGACAGGGAGAAAGGAAAATCCAGAGGAATGAGAGAGTAAGGGAGAAACTATAATAGAGTGAGGGAGACACACAGTGGATCTCATGTTAATAATCTGACATGTTACATCTCTAAAGTTGCACAAGACGACCAAATGCACAATTACGTTACCTGGTCAGTTAGCTCAGTTGGCTAGATGATGAGAGGGTCATGCAGAATGACACCAATTACATGGGGTAAATCAAGTTCTGGCTGTCAGAGCTTATGGAAGCTAAATGGTCTGCTTCCATAATGTTGGGAGTCTATGGTTCAATATTGACTATATCCTGATAATTGGAGGTAAATATAATTATATATTCTTTAAAACAGGAGGCTGGACAACGCAGAAGAAGTTGAAACACTATGAAAAGACCTCAAGCTAGTTAGAATTGGAGACTATTGAGGGTCCTGACTGATTCAGCTTAACAGATGGGCAGGAAAAGTTAGAAGAATTAAAAACTACTGTTTAAATAAGAAACGTACCCTTCAAATGCACTCATTTCAAATCCAATCCTCATACACAGCCCCTACCATACACCTAATGCCCCAAATCACCTCCCACTCTCCCAGATCCCACACTAGACCAAACTTTACTCCACCCGACCTTACCTCCTTAGCCTCATATGATCCAACGAAATTCCTGGACTGGCCATCCCCAAACCAGCTGTTACGCTATCCTAACATTCATCAATGAACCTACCGCCCCACCCGTACAAGCCTACTCTTAACCACCAGACTGCACAACAACACCCTTCCAAACTTAGTTGCCTCCCAGTTCCTCTTCCACTCACCTTCTGCACTTCTCTCACATGCCGTTAGGAAATTAAAAATCTTGGAATATAGCAGTTTACGCTGCAAGCAACAATACGCATGGTTTCAGTACCAGTCTACGCTGTAGCTAGCTGCAGATTCCTGGCCTGGACTAAACTGCTGGGAATGCTCAGAGACTTGCACAAGTATATATGTGTTTTTGTTTGAGCATATATTCACAGATGTTAAGTGTGGTCATGTGATCATCTTTGGGAATTTCAGTTAAGTTCTCCATTTGGGAAACCTTCTTTAATTCAAGACTGTTTCATTCAATGTTGTTTGAGAACTGCAACGTGAAGCAGCTCATAGCGCAGAATAATTAATGAAACAGATTATGTCATCAAATTGAGTGCCATTCTTTTGCACTGTCAATGTCAATGTTGTTCATATAGTAAAGACTGCTGACATCCCCCTCCCTGCAGCGCCTCATCACTGCTCTATTGGCCCCAGCTGGGTAACTTTTTTCTGGGACACATCTTTCAAAATAATTTCAATTTCTTGCTTGCAGAGTTATAAACAATTGCAGTTCCCGTCACTACCCTTCTGAAGGTTGCAGTCATATATCAACCCAATAAAATAAATCTTTCATAGCTTTTTTCAGGAATTACCTTGAACAAAATTGAAACCTGCTGAGACTGTTTCTGCAATTCTATTTATGCTTTGTAAAATTCTTTCCCCCTCCCCCCATTTTCTGGTCTTGGCATGTCACACACCAACCAAGTAGTCGCACTGAATGGTATGTAACAGCCCTTCCAGCTGTGCAGCAGCGCAGTTCAGGGATCGGAGAGTAATGTGCTTTTTTGCACTCTGCCTTGACTCAGTGCATCTGTTTCCTTTGATGTGCAATTGCAGCAAAAGCACAGACATGGAGATGCGCCTGCTTTACAAGCAGAAACAAATAACACAAAATCCATCCAGTCACTGAGAATGTTTGGATTGATTACATGATCCATCTTTAGAAAGGACGCATTGCATTCTATACAAATGGAGTTCCCACAGTAATTTGTCAGACCACTTTTCCCTCTAACTTAAAAGTAAATCAACCATTTTAAGAGTGGCCAAATGGATTGTAGGTTGTTTTTAAGGGAGCATTAATAATGTAAATTATTAGAGCAGTACTGCACAAGGGGCCATTCATTCTTATCAAGTCTCTGCCAATTCATTTGAAGATCAAACCAGTTAATCCCCATTTCCTTCCTATTAGATTAGAATAGATTACTTACAGTGTGGAAACAGGCCCTTTGGGCCAACAAGTCCACACCGACCCGCCGAAACGTAACCCACCCATTCCTGTACATTTACCCCTTTACCTAACACTACAGGCAATTTAGCATGGCCAATTCACCTGACCTGCACATCTTTGGACTGTGGGAGGAAACCAGAGCACCCGGAGGAAACCCACGCAGACACGGGGAGAATGTGCAAACTCCACACAGTCGCCTGAGTCGGGAATTGAACCCGGGTCTCTGGCGCTGTGAGGCAGCAGTGCTAACCACTGTGCCACCGTGCCGCCCACAAAATCCATCCAGTCACTGAGAATGTTTGGATTGATTACATGATCCATCCTCTTACTCCTTTAATTGGTTATTCCATTTTGAAGGTTGCTATTAAGCCCATTTCCAACACATTATCAAGCATTGTACTCCGAATCCTTTATATGCATTCTGTAAAGCAACGTTTCCTTACCTGGTCTTTAGCTGCTCTACAAATCATGTTAGAAATACATCCCTGGTAATTTCTGCATTTGGATATGCTTTCTCTATTTGAACTCTTCACTTTTTAAAGACCTCTATCAAATTTACCACCTTATTTAAGGAGAGCAATCCCAATTTCAACCATCTGCCCACATAACAGTAATCTCTTGTCTTCAGAGCCATTCTAGTGAATGTCATCTCCAAAGTTCTAAGACCTTTCCTGAAATGTGGCGCCCAGTATTGGATACAATACTGCAGCTGGGGCTGAACCAGTTTTTGTTATTGATTTAGTAATTCTGGATGATGATAGATCCAAACACTCTGGTCTTGTCTTTTGCCCTCATTGAGCATGGGAATATTTGTGCGGCCTGTTTTCAGTTAACTGCTTGACTGTTCACTACGATTCATGACTGGCTTGGCAGGACAGCATTGGTCATTGCTCAATTACAAAGTTCTGTATATGCCATACTTCTTTTTTTGTTTATCACCCTGTGTTCTTTATCAGATTGTTACCTCACTTTTAGGTAGGTCTGTTGCTGCTCCTAGCTCTCCTTATTGAACCATTGTTGGTCTTCTACTTTGATGATAATGGTACAGTGAGAGATGTGCTAGTCCACGAGATTACAAATTTTGGTAGAATTCGATTCTGTTGCAGATGGCCCAGAGTGTTTTATACAGGTTTCTTTGAGCTGCTAATGTCATTGAATTGAGCATGGAGGTGGCATCAATGTACTTAGCAGTGGTCACTCCTACAATATGATTGCTAAGCTCAAATTGTTGTTATGCTCATATGCATCTATATCTGACAGACTGGCAAGAGACCAGACCTCAGGCCTATTCAAGTTCCCACGTCCTTTGTGCAAAGCCTCCCACAACTAAAATGAGGGTGCTATCTATTTTTTAAACAATCAGCTGGGCTGGTTGTGCCCTTGTCAGTTCCAGTTGGTCTGCCTGAGTTTTATTCTTACTTGACTCTTTTGGAGTAGTTTGTTATAACTGAACAACTTACTCAGCAATGAAAGAAAGTGGCTAAGACTTACCCCCATTGTCATGAATCTGGAATTACACGTAGGCCACACCAAGCAAGGTCGACAGGTTTCCTTCTCTTAATGGGCATTACAGAAGCAGATGGGTTTCTAAACAATCATAACTGTGACAAATTATTTGGGTCTTAATTAATTGAATTTAAATTCCTCAGCTGCTAGGATGGGACTTGTACTCCAGAGGTCTCAACTGATCCTCCAGAGAGCAGAGTTCAAGTTCAAACTGTAAAAGTTATATAATTGTTCTCTTGACTGTGGTGTCTTGCACGGTTGAATAATATTCAATAAAATGAAACAGAAAGGGCAAAAGATACTAAGTACAGGTCGTTCTGCTATAAAGCATTTCGCTAATGCAATTTTGCTGTAAAGCGATTGTCGAGTTGAGGGCACAGTCTCTAAAGTGCAAACTTCGGAAGTGTTTGCTGGTTATAACACAATTCTGGTCCTGTTGGTTGAAATGGTGCTGTTATGTGACTTTCTTATAACAAGGGATTGCACGAGAATGGAACTACCGCATTATTGTAGAACCGACTGTAGGTTGAACAGCCTCAGGCTCAGTGTCAACTCTATCACTCTCTCCAAAGATCGGCTGAGTTTCTCCAAAATTTCCTGTTTTACTTCAGATTTCCAGAATCAGCAGTATTTTGCTTTTATGTTCCGCTATAATCTAGGTTTATAGAGTCATAGTCAGAGTCACACAGCAGAGAAACAAACCTTCGGTCCAACCAATCCATGATGAACATAATCACAAACTAATCTAGTTCCACTTGCCTGTTCTTGGCCTATATCCCTCTAAACCTTTCCTATTCATGTATCCATCCAAATGTTTTTTAAACGTTGTAATTGGCCCCACATCCATGACTTTCTCAGGAAGTTCACTCCACGCATGAACCATCCTCTGTGTAAAACATTTGCCTTGTCTTTTTTAAATCTCTCCTCTCTTCTTAATGTGCCTAGCATTCTTGAAATCCCACATCCTAAAGAAAAGACAACTTCAATTAACTCTATCTACACCTCTCATTATTTTACAAACTTCTATCAGATCACCTCTCAACCTCCTATGCTCCAGTGAAAGAAGTCCCAGCCTGTCCAGCCTCTCTCTAATACTCAAACCTTCCATACCTGGAAACATCCTGATAAATGATCATAAAAAGAATGCTCATTTGGACAAGTTACCAACTCACTATATCTATCTTCAGACACCCTACACCAGACCTGAACAGAAAACAAAAAAGAGGGGAAAGAAGGTGGAGGGAAGAATCCTATTATTAAACAGGGAAATTTAAATGGAGAGCTAATGCAGAAAGGGTGTATGTTCAGTGTGATACAAGTCACAGCAAATTATTTGTCTTCTACTCATTTTCTGATGCATATGGATCACAAAGATTGATGTACATCTTTTTGGAACAGATTTGCTGGGTGAACTGGTCTGAGGGAATTTCTGTAGCTTGATACCCTAAATGCAGCCATGTCAGTACTAACAAAACTGCTGAGTAATTACACAGCTAGGGGTTGTCCTCCCTTTCTGTCATTCCTTCTCCTTCTATTGAATATGCACAACACCACCTTATAAATTATAACCCTCAGAAATTAAGGTTGTGGTTATTTGTTACAATTACCAGGGAAATAATTACTTAGACATAAAACATAGGAGCAGAAATTAGGCCATTCAGCCCATCAAGTCTGCTCCGCCAATCATAGCTGATACATTTCTCAACCCTTTTCTCCCATTTTCTCCCTGTAACCCATGATCCTCTTGATACTCCAGAACCCCTCTCAGTCTTAAATATACTCAATGACCTGGCCTCCACAGCCTTTTATGGCAATGAATTCCATAGACTCACCACTCTCTGGCTCGAGAAGTTTCTCCTTATTTCCATTCTAAACGGTCTTCCCTTTATTCTAAGGCTGTGCCCTCGGGTTCTAATTTCTCCTACTAATGGAAACATCTGCCCAACATCCATTCTCTCCAGGCCATTCAGTATTCTGTAAGTTTCAATTAGATCCCCCTTCAGCCTTCTAAACTCCATCGAGTATAGACCCAGAATGCTCAAACTGTGCTCATATTTTAAGCTGTTCATTCCTGGGACAATTCTCACGAACCTCCTTGAACACTCACCTCGGCCAGTATTTCCTTCCTAAGATATGGGACTCAAAACTGAGCACAATACTGTAAATGTGGTCTGACCAGAGTCTTATAGAACCTCAGAAGTACCTCCTTGCTTTTATAATCAAGTCTTTTCAAAATAATTGCCATCATCGCATTTGCCTGCAACTTTACCTTGAGAGAATCCTGGAAGATGACTCCCAAGTCTCTCTGCTCTTCAGACTTCTGAATTTTCTCCCCATTTAGAAAACAGTCCATGCCTCTATTCTTCCTACCAAAGTGCATGACCTCACACTTTCCCACGATGAACATCACATCGAGATGGTGCAAAGAGCAGCAACTAAGCCAAACTCGTATTTAAGCAACAAAATACAGCTGCCTGTCTAAATGTTAAATGTCAATGACATTTAAAAATCCCTTGGATGTGTACTTGAATGCCATAAGCCATTGGCCCAAGGATCAATTGGGAACTGAGCAGACAAGATCGTGAAGGTGGCATTTAGTATGCTTTGGCCACTTGTTTGCCCACTCCTCTAACCTGTACAAATCCTTCCGCATCCTCCCCACCTCCTCAATGCTACTTATCACTCTACCTGTCTTCTGCAAACTTAGCCAGAATGCCATCAGTTCCTTCATCTAGATTGTTAATATATAAAAGTGAAAAGTTGTGGTCCCCACACTGTGCCTTGTATGACTCCCCTTGTCACCGGCTACCATCCTGAGAAGGACCTTTTTGTCCCCACTCTGGACAGAGACAGCCAAACTTCTATCCATGCCAGCACCTTGCCTCAAATACCATGAGCCCTTACCTTAACTCAGTAGCCTCCTATGTGGCACCTTGTCAAAGGTCTTCTTGAAATCCAGGTAGATAACATTAGTTGGCTCTCCTTTGTCTAAGCCGCTCATTACTTCCTCAAAAGAATTCTAGAAGGTTTGTCAAGCATAACCTCCTCTTGATGAAACGATGCTGACTTTGCCCTATCTTACCATATACTTCCAAGTATTCAGAAATCTCAAGGTAAGATTCCATTATCTTACCATGAACGAGGTTAGGCTAACCGTTCTGCAATTTTCTATCTTCTGCCTTATTGCCTTTTTAAAACACGGGTGTCACATTAGTGATTTTCAAGGCCTTTGGATGCCTCCCTAATTCTAGTGATTCCTGAACAACCAGCAACACCTCCACTATCTCTTCAGTTATCTCTCTTAGAGCTGAGGTGTCGTCTATCTGGTCCAGGTGATTTACCCACCCTCAGGCCAGTTTCTCTAGCACCTTCGCCTTGGCGATGGCCATCATACTCAACTCTGCCTCCTCACTCTTGAATTTTTGGAATATAACTCGTGTCTTCTACCATGAAGAATGACGCAAAGTATTTATTCAGTTCCTCAGTCATTTCCTTATTCCCCTCTACTACCTCTGCAATGTCCACTTTTGATTCTCTTTTGTCCTCTATATATCTAAAAAAACTCTTAGTCTTCCTTTATATTACTGGGTGACTCACCCTCATGTCTTCTCCCTCCTTATTTCTTTTTTTGTTGTCCTCCGTTGGTCTTTGTAAGCTTCCCAATCTTCTGGTTTCCCACTGCCCCTTTGCCACATTATATGCTTTCTCTTTTGCTTTACTGCTATTCCTGACTTCCCTAATTGGCCATGGTTACCTAATCCTCCCTGTACCATACTGCTTTTACTTTGGGATGAATCTCTCCTGAATTACTCCCAGAAGCTCCTGCCATTGGCTGTTCCCCTGTATTTCCTGGTAGGCTCCTCTCCAAGTCAGGTCAGGCAGCATCCAAGGAACAGGAGAATCGACGTTTCGGGCATAAGCCCTCCTTCCTGAAGAAGGGCTTATGCCCGAAACATCGATTCTCCTGTTCCTTGGATGCTGCCTGACCTGGTGCGCTTTTCCAGCAACACATTTTCAGCTCTGATCTCCAGCATCTGCAGTCCTCACTTTCTCCTCTCCCAGTCAATTCTACCCAGCTCTCCCTCATGCCTTTGTTGTTGCCTTTATTCAGTTGTCTTACCATTATTTCTGATTCTATGTCCTCCCTCTCAAATTGTGGAGTAACTTCCATCATATGATGATCACTGCCTCCTAAGGGCCCCTTCACCTTAAGCTCCTTTATCAAGTCTGCCTCAATGCACAACACTGAAGTCAGTATTGCTTGCTCCCTAGTGGCTCCACCATAAGCCATCTCAGACATCCCACAAATTGCTTTTCTTGCAATTCGCTACTAACCCGATTTTCCCAGTCCACTTTGCCTTTCCTACACATCTTTTCTAACTCCTGGTGTATCTTGCATCTCAGCTCCTGACTGTTTGGAGCCCTGTACATAACTCCTCTGCAGTTCCTCAATTCTACCCACACAGATTGTACACCACCTGACCCTACTTTTTTTCTTACTACTGATTAAATTTCATTTCTTACTCATAATACTTCCTTTCAATTTAAGGCAAACAATAGTTTTGAATTCAGCAAACACAAATTGAGAGAAACATTCCATAAACACACTTGAGTTTAAAGGGTTTCTCAATAATACAATTCCTGGAAGGAAATGTCACATTCATTTCAAACAGCAGGACATTTTGATTGCCAAATTATTTGAAACATTGTCAGGATTATGGAAAGTCTGATGCACTTTAAATTCCAGGAACATGGCTGAGAAAAATCAAAATTTGGGATCACCTCTTTAAATGGAAAGATTGGTACTACTACTTCTGAAGCCATCAAAAAATACATCGAGGAAGTTTTCATAACAATCCTGACAGACCACTATCAATGGCAGCAAATTATAAATGCTGCTACTTCAATCACTTTCACAGTGTGCAGACACCATTCATTATAATTTTTGCATTAATGATCTGTATGGATCCTCTGTAGGATTTGGAAAGTAACTACAAAATAAAGCAGTGACTGCTGGCTTCCACATGTATAGTTACATGCATACACACATGAACCTGCACTGCTACTTTTAACTCTATTGCTGTGATATCATTGCAGCAACTTAAAAAGGATAGCTATCATAGTAGAGCTGAAAATGTGTTGCTGGAAAAGTGCAGCAGGTCAGGCAGCATCCAAGGAGCAGGAGAATCGACGTTTCGGGCACGAGCCCTTCATAGCAGGGCAAGTTAAATTATTAACAAACTGATACTTTTTACAGGCATTAAAGTCGGTTATGGTAGTACAATATTTCACTTATGGTAACACAAAGATTGAAAAGCACTGCAACTAACATTAAGCCTCCTTCAACAGCAAAGTTGGTCCAAAGTTTTAAAAATAATTAAAAATAACAGTTCTTCACCTCAATTCAAACGTATGAAATAAATGCTTTGCAGGCTGAAGAAAACAGATCATCCAACAGCATATTTGTTGAAACCATTGATATTTTCTATATCCCTTTATAAGATTGGTTAAAAGCAAGTCCACACTGTATGCACTTACATTCATCTGTGTTAATACATAAATAGGCATGCATGCCAATGATTGTAATGTACTTAATTTCTTTGATCAAATCTGAAAATAGGCAAATTACTCTGCTTTTCCAAGAACTTTGCTATAAAACTACATCACCAAGAGACAGATCATCAAATGTGGGGAAAAGAATGTGATCCTGCCAGTTGTGTGATAGACACCAATTCAATTTGCCAAAAATGAGGAGGACTTTCCCATTCCTGTGTGTTCCAATTTAAAAGTGAAATGCTACTTTACGTAATGTAACTGAAAATTTATCTTCTCAATGTGAAGGTTTGCTCTGAAAAAAAAGTTGCTACTTTATGAAATAGTTCCTTGGAGAACTGATATGCCTCAAAAGTAAAGGCTGAACAGTCTAACATTAATGTGGAAGAATGAATTGGAATAGGTTAAAAAAGACAATTAGAATGGGTATGCTGATGAACATTTAAATTTGGAGGAGTAGGCCACATGGCCCCTCAAAATTGCACCATCATTCAATAAGATTATAGTTACTTTGTTTGTGGCCAGAGTTCAACATTCTTATCCACCTTAATCAAGAAAAAAAAGAAAGTTTCTTGAATAAATATCACAAGATATCACTAGAAGATTGTATTGGCAAAATACCATTAGGCTGGCTGGCACAACCTGTAGAAGTGAGAGATAATTATGCGAATGCTACTACTACAGGTACACGCAATGAATGAGATGTTTAGAATCAGACCTTGAGGCGTCTGTGAGTGGTAATGTCTTTACCTCTGAGCCAGGAGGACCAGGTTCAGGTTTCACTTGCCTTAGCAATTTGCAATGACATCCTTGAACAAGTTGATTAGAAAATACCTTCAATTGGACTTATGGTTTTTGTGGCACAGCATTAGTACCTGTTCCTCTGAATCAGTGGGCTCCCAGAGTCAAATCCTACCTGCTCAAGAGGAGCATCATACAGTCCCTGAACAGTTGATTAAAAATATTTAGAATTGGACCTTTCCACACAATTGACCTACCAGCAGTGAAAATGTTAATATGAACTGAGCTGTACAATCAGCAGTAGAATTCTGGCCATTTTCCACCAGCTATTTTATATATAACTACTGCTTTCAACAGTTAGCATAATTCTTCCAGATGATGGGCAGAATCCACTCCCAAATAAATAATCAAAAACAACTCTTTAGACCAAAATCTTACATTCTAAAATAGCAAATTTCTTTGCTCAATATTACTACTCTTATTTCATTGTTTCTGGGTCCAAATCCTGGAATTCCCTCCCTAATGGCATGGTGGGTCAACCCACAGCAGGTGGACTGCAATAGTTCAAGGTGGCAGCTCACAACCACTTTAGAGGGCAATAATTAAATGAGTAATAAATGTTGGCCAGCCAGTGATGCCCACATCCCACAAAATGAAATTGAAACTAGTCAAAATTCTGTTGTCTTGATGACAACTAAAGAACCTTTTGCACTGAAAATTGACAAGACAAATGTGGAATCACATTCTTTCAGACCTAGTTATTTTGAAGATTTTAAAGAAAGTGAAACATTCAAATAAAAGATATAAAAATAAACTTTTGTCTCTCTCAAGCCCAAGAAAGGAGATAGATCAAACGCCAAGTAATCTCATTTTCTGAAACGCTAACGATGAATGAGAGGACAGCTCAATGAGTGAAAGAATGATCATGCAATCTCATTAAAAAGATTTCACATTGAAAAAATTCTGAAATATATAGGGAGAAAATAGTAAATATTAAAATAATCCAACTTTTGATTTATGCAAGGTTATTATGGCAAAGGAGTAAAACAAAATAGAATGGTATCTAGTGTTTAAGATATCCACAATTGTTTAATACATTCATCAGTACTAACCTATGATGCACATATATATTCATTATAAAAGCCTGGTAAATTGATTACACGTGGTATGCAGCTGTGAACTTGATATTTATCAATAATAGTCGTGTGAGGAGATAGCTCACTGACAGGCAGAGGAAATGAAAATTGAATAGCTTCCTTGTGTCTAGTCGTCTATTTCTTGAAATGTATCAGTGTCCTGGCTGATGGCAATATAATAGCATTCATTAAAGCATTGCACTTGAATGGTTGATATTTCACTTGAGCAGAACAGTCACACATTTGCCAAGGGCATACGTCATAACTATGATACATATTAACTGTCCTCTAAAGTCAGTGTTTCCAAGTCACTAAACTTGTTTATATTCTCAAGCTGATTTTACTCAACAGCATCACTCTGTCCATATCTAATATTTCTACTACCAACTCCTTTAGACATGTATCCTTCAGAGTAGAATTGGGATCCATAAAATTAAAAGGATAATTAAAGTGCAAGACCATTTGGCCCATTTTAAATCCAATTCATCAAGATGGATCTCAACATTGTCCCTCCCCATCCATCTTGTAGGCATTCAAAATGTCCCTTACATAATTTTTAAGGTTGATGCATCCACTATTCCTGATGAAGGGCTTTTGCCCGAAACGTCAATTTTCCTGCTCCTCGGGTGCTGCCTGACCTGCTGCGCTTTTCCAGCATGACACTAATGTTGCAGCCATTATTCCATCTGTTCCAACACATTAATGACATTTTCAATGTACTTATCTATGCTACACCTAAAGAACATAGAACATTACACAGCAGCACAGGCCATTCAACCGTCGATGTTATGCCGACCTGTGAACCAATCTGAAGCCTGTCTATTCTACACTATCCCATTTTCATCCTTACGTTTGTCTAATGACCATTTAAATGCCCTTAAAGTTGGTGAGTCCACTACTGTTGCAGGTAGAGCATTCCATGCCCCTACTATGGAGTAAAGAAATGGCCTCTAACATCTGTCCTGTATCTATCACCCCTCAATTTAAAGCTATGTCCCCTCATGCTAGCCATCACCATCTGAGGAAAAAGGCTCTCACTGTCCACCCTACCTAATCCTTTGATTATTATACATCTCAATTACGTCACCTCTCAACCTTCTACTCTCTAACAAAAACAGCCTGAAGTCCCTCAGCCTTTCCTCATAGGACTTTCCTTCATACCAGGCAACGTCCTAGTAAATCTCCTCTGCACTCTTTCCAAAGCTTCCACATCCTTCCTATAATGCAGTAACCAGAACCGTATGCAATACTGCAAGTACCGCCGCACAAGAGTTTTGTACAGCTGCAGCATGACCTCATGACTCCCAAACTCAATCCCTCTACTAATAAAAGCTAACACACCATATGCCTTCTTAACAAGCCTATCAACCTGGGTGGCAACTTTCAGGGATCTATGTACGTGGACATTGAGATCTTTCTGCTCATCTACATGACCAAGCATTTTACCATTAACCCAGTACTCTTTACTCCTGTTGCTCCTTCCAAAGTAAATCACCTCATACTTTTCCACATTAAATTCTATTTACCACCTCTTAGCATAGCCCTATTTAGAGATACTCTCTCAGATGCATCATTTTCAGGCTGAAAAATTGAAGTCTCATTTATTACTGGTCATTACTCAATCGGTCACGAAGTCAGAGTATTCCTTTGGGGGAGAGGAACATAAAATTCATCACTCGCTTACTAATGCACAGTTTTCTCCCAATAATAAATCATACTATGTTTACACAGGATTGAAGCAAAATTGCCATGTCTGAAATGCCGGAGTATGTTTCTACTTTTTTTGGAATACTGATAGGATAGTTGCCTCCCTACAGTTACATTACCTGTTTGATTAACTCCACCAAATAATATAAGTTAGTGCCTAATAAAGGAATTAAAAGGAATTACAAATCTGCCCTTAACACCCTCTGAATCATAAAGCATTGTTAGATTAGATTACTTACAGTGTGGAAACAGGCCCTTCGGCCCAACAAGTCCACACCGACCCGCCGAAGCGCAACCCACTCATTTCCCTACATTTACCCCTTTACCTAACACTACGGGCAATTTAGCATGGCCAATTTACCTGACCTGCACATCTTTGGACTGTGGGAGGAAACCGGAGCACCCGGAGGAAACCCACGCAGACACGGGGAGAACGTGCAAACTCCACACAGTCAGTCGCCTGAGGCGGGAATTGAACCCAGGTCTCTGGCGCTGTGAGGCAGCAGTGCTAACCACTGTGCCACCGTGCCATCCACATTTTCAAAACATTTTTTTTTAAAGAGAGATTGAAACGTAACAATCTTGGAATTAGCAAGTCAGTCAACACATTATTTGTAAGCAATAAAAGCTGAAATGGCTGAAAAAAATCTTCATATTTGGCAAATCTGATAAGAGTAAGTAGAGTGAACATTTTGGATCCCACGGCCCTTCTTCAGTTCTGAGCGAAGGCAGACTTACCTCCCAACACTTTAGATTGACAATTGATGAACTCTGGCTTCTTGTCGGAAAGATATCGCTGAGAAATATTGTGAAGGATCTGAAAGAAAGTGCATTTCTCGGAGGCTGTGCTTGCAACCCACTGGTCAAAGGTGTTCTCAAACACTAGATCAAATTCAGGACAATCCTGAAAAGAGAAAAAGTTACATTGCTTTATTACTTTTTTCATACTGAAACAATACAAATGCATAATCAAAAATATTAACCTACACATAGTTGGCTAATTCATCAGTTGGTTAGTTTATAACTCAATTATTAGTCCTTAATTGAACTTAATACCAGTGGTGACACATCTGTTGGACAATAATCTTGTAACACTTACTGAATTTAACTGAAATACGGAAACTGAGCATTGAATTGAGTCTTGTGCTTGAACTTTTTTTAATGCATGATTTTTATTGGTCAGCTTTCATCAGAACACTAAGCGATCATAGCAGACTGAACAGTGCACTAATGTAATATTAGCAGTGACAGCAATACATGTAGTGTTTTAATTTATCAACACATTAGTGCAAAAGTATTCAAATATTGCAGCATATGGATCAAGTGAGTTCAATTTGTTTCTTTAAACAATTGAAATTGCTGGATACAACCCTGTGGCAATTTATTCTCCTAAACACACTGACTCTTACTGTACCAGAGTTCCTGAGCCTGACAGCATTCCACAAGGACCATTCCTTCCACAAAACCTTAGTTTACTCGTCCATCACGCCAAACAGCTCTTCACTATCCCTGACCCATTCCAATGCAATTCATTAAGTCTGACACTTGCCCTTTTACCTCATTGGTCACTGCCCTGAACACATCTTTCAGGTGAAGCAGCAACTTACTTGTACCTTTTCCATCTAGTCTACAGTATTCACTGCTCTCAATGCAGTCTCCACCACAGTGGCGAGATCAAATGCAGAGGCCGTGTGTGACTCCTTTGCAGACCTCCACTCTGACTATGAGAATCATTCCAAATATCACTTACCATTTCACATACATCATATTGCTCTCATGTCCTAGGCCTGTTGCAATGTTCCAGCAAAGCCAAATGCAAGATCTCATTTTTTGTTCAGGCACTTTGCAACCTTCAAGTATCAGCATGGAGTACAATATCAGACCTCAAACTCTATTCTCCATTTTGATTACACCCCTGCCCCAGTCTTGTGTTTACACAAATTTTGTCAATACAGCTGAACTATATTTGCTATTTGAGCCCATCATTAACATCTATCCTTTATCTATTTTGCTTCTCCACTAACATCAACACACTCTGCCTTTTGCTTTCCTTGCTCCACCTCCCCTCTTTCTACACAAAGAAAAACATTTCTCTTGCTCTCTGCAGATATGAAGTAGTTAGATTGGGATTGAAATGATAACCTTGTATCTCTCTCTGCATATGCAGCCAGACTTACTATTTTCACTAAATTTATCAGTTACTACTCATTGGGAGTTTCATTCTTGAAGAGAAAGCAAATATCTGTCTGATAATAGTGAACAAAGTTATCAGCTACCATGGCATTTCACACTGTCCATTTTTATTTCCGCTTGAATATGTCAACAAAGTATTTTTGATTTTGTGCTTCTGACTTTAAATGAACGCTTCAGTGCACAGTGTCATTGTGAGATATCCATGCATAAATAGGAATCTGACTTTTGCATCAAATGTAGGTAATCCATGTACAAATCTATATTTACAACTGTATTTAAATATCCTGCTTTCAGGAAGCTGTACTAATTTATTTTAGCAAATCAGTTTAGAGTGCTTGTTTAATTGTTACCATAACATTAACTCTTGCCCCAAGGTTTTTGCAACTTTTGTTTTTAATTTGCTCAAGGAATATGAATGTCACAAACAAGGCCACTACTCATTACCCATTTCGTTCAACTTTGACTAAGTGATGGCACCATGACAGTCCACATGCAGGTTTATAAAGAAGGACTTGCAGAATCTTACCCCAATAACAGTAAAGGAGCAGTGATGGAGTTGCAAGTCAGGATGGTGTATGGCTTGGAGAGAATTTTGCAGGCAGTGGTGTTCTCATGCATCTATTTCCCTCATTCTTCTAGGTAACGGATGCCATAGGTTTACTAAGAGGCCTCAAAAGGAACCTCGTGTAGATGTGCAGTGCAAGTTGCATATGGTACACATTGCTTCCACTGGTGCTAGCGGAAGCAGTGTGTGAATGCACTGCATTGACCTGGATTGTATCAAGCCCAATCATGAAGGCAAGCAGAAAATTCAACTCCACTTTGGCCTTATAGATGATCAAAAGGCATTCTGAAGTCAGGTGTGTTACTAACTGTAAACATTTCTAGTCTCTGACCAGTTCTTGTCTCACTTTTTCAAGACTGATTCAGTTAACTTTCTGGTCAATGTAGTATACAATATATTTTCCTTTAGGCAAATGAATGAGAATTGCACAACATAATTCTCCAGGGGTAGTTTCACAATATTTCACCCAGCTATTAAGCAGCAGTTGAGTGCATTGGACACATCATGACTGTAGTACTGAACACTTGTGCATTTCAGATTCTTCTTAAATGGTGAAAGATTGGAAAGTATTTATGTCCAAAAGGTCTAAGGCAACTTTACTCTAAGTCACTGAAATTTAGCAGGTGTACACAGCAAGCAATTCAGAAGAAAAGTGAAATACAATCAAATTATTACTTCCTCCTGTACTCAAATTTTCGTGTTGAAGACTAACAGACTGCTTGCCTTAGGAATTGCATGGGCCCAAAAGAAAATACAGAGAACTTTCCTTGCTTTTTGTCCCTGCAAAGATAGTGATCCCTTTAAATTTAAAGAGCATGGCATAATGCTAATATATTTAATTTATTCATATTTCTAATGCTCACCACATTAAGAGTGGACAGTAAACCCATGCATCTCAGGAACACTTGGTAGAAAACATGGTTTTCCGGTGTAAGGATTTTGATCTGAAGCCCAGACACATTGCATTAACAGTTATATACATTACCACTTAATTTCTATTGTATCCTTATGAGTAAGACAAGCACAACATTTCTTAAAGTGATGTTGTATGTTAATCGCAATTGTAAATGTGCCTTTCTTCCATTATTTGTTTCACCACTGACCCTGTTGGGATCGATGCCATTCACTTGTCGGAGTTGATCAAGCATCCACTGTGACCTTCTCACAAAAGATGACGACCCTTCAAACTGCTTGACTTTGGTAACAGACACCAGTGCTGGTTTCTTATTGGTCACTGAAATAAAAAAGAATACAAGTCACTTGTGTGACAGAAATACAGACAGCCCTTGTTAACTTGTTCACTCATAGGTAGTAACAATTTGAAAATGACAGTGATTGACTGAAATGAATAACAGCAACCAAATTATTTTTCAGGGATAATTTCAAAAAATTCCTAATTCACTCATCCTACTTCCATGGTCTCCAGGCACAACGAGGCAAATTCAGGTCTTTTATAGCTTGATCTCCTTGCAGAAATTATCAATTACTCCATGTCAAGTGCTTCTTGAGATGTACCTGAACCAGTGCGGTCTACCTCTATCAAAATTCAAAACAAAATTCTACCAGTAACCTGCTCAAGACCTTATCTTCAATTGCTGAAAATGTGTTGCTGGAAAAGCGCAGCAGGTCAGGCAGTATCCAAGGAGCAGGAGAATCGACGTTTCGGGCATGAGCCCTTCTTCATGCTCGAAACGTTGATTCTCTTGCTCCTTGGATGCTGCCTGACCTGCTGCGCTTTTCTAGCAACATATTTTCAGCTCTGATCTCCAGCATCTGCAGTCCTCACTTTCTTACCTTCAATTGGGCAATTTCGCTCAAATCCATAACTTGGAATTTTCTATCAGGAGCAAGTTACGCTGCTCGTGGTTGATCTGGTAGAAAGTTACCCATAAAAATTTAAATGGCTGCTCTGTCTATTTCAAATTGTGTGACATTAATTTCATTCCACATTAGCTGCAGGGAATTTCCAGCATTCAGCACCAGAGACGTCATCAAACAAGTTTAGCAGGTAATCCACACTGAAGGAATTTCACGGACAACAAACAAGTAAAAGCCACTTTTTAAATGAGAGAAATAATGATGGGAATATACATGATTAAGAAATAAGTCAAAATATCAAACTTCTAAAAACTACACTTTTTTATTTGAATAAAGAAACGCCAAAAACACAAAAACTTTTTTCAGATTTTACGGTGAGATAAGAAGGGTAAAATGTGGAAGTTCACATGAAATCAAGTAAACCAAAACTTTCAACTGTATGGACTGCAATAGTAAACTATGCAGAGGAACAAAGAATCATAGACAGTAATTCCTGGATGCATGTTTAAACTCACTGGGTAAAAATCACATTCTCATTGAGTGTACTTTTTATTCCAGTTCTTAACCAGCCCAAATACTTTCTGCTCTACAGCCTTTGACTAGGTGCAATAGCTAATGCTTTCTGTTTAAGAACCTTCACCTTGCTACTTCTCTTACAGCCTTCCAAAGAGCATTCAAAACCTGTATCTTGTCTTTAGTTATTAGTCCTGGTGTTTTTTTTCCAATTTCCAGTGCCCAGGAATTTTTCATCTTTGTTAAATACTGGACAAGGAAACAAAGCTTTCATTTTAATTTTGAGGTTGAATTCTGATCTCATCTTGAGCTTGACACATGATAGGATTTTCATCTAATTCAGAGTTTTGCAAGAACGAACTTTTTAGTATGAAAGGAACCATTGTTCTGAAAGCGAGCTGTACTATGTTCTGATGAAAGGTGTTTCTTTCTCCATAGATGCTGTCAGACCCGTTGAATATTTCCTGCTTCTTATTTCAGAATTCCAGGATCAGCAGAATGCTTCCCTTGTTACACTATGTTTGCTCATGTAATCTGTGCTTAATGCCTCGCCTCACAGCACATACAGTCACACATTCTTCCATTATACCACACCATGACACAGCACTCAATGTTTTCTACCTTAGAAACTGAAAGTTGGAAAGTAGCAGAATGAAGTAGAGAAATAAGGAAAAATACAATTAAGAAATAAAACCGATATAATTCTCAATGCTGAGCTATTCTAAAATGAGAGAGAAATTGATTAAGATTTTGTATGTGTATTCCAGTCACTATAGGAGGCAAATTGCTAAATATTATATTTTGTATTAAGGAAAATTAGCATGCCAGATATTTTCAGCAGAGCTATAATTAAATGATTCAGACTCCTATGTTGGATTTGCAAATTTCAGAACATCATGTGACATTTCAACTGCATCCAGAGGCAGATTTAACCACTCCTTATTGCTGCTTTATCCCTGGTCTTTTTGCAGAGAGGTAATTGCCATTTGGAGTTATGATGTCATTAGGTTTTAGTAAAATTTCCATTTTACTATCTTGAGATGTCACTAGTGCATCTTGCATCAATACGATTTATCTCGAGTGCTGCCTCATGATAATGAGTGGCAGATAGTCAGCATTGTCTTAGAGATTTGGATATTATACAAATGGTATTTCATTGTAAATTATATCTAGTTCAAAAACTGCAATCACCAATTAAAATTGATTTATAATTTTGCATTTGAGACAAAAATTCTAAATTAAAATACAGTACAGACTACAATTTTTTTACACTGATCATATGACATTAGCAATGTTGCTTTATCACAAAAACTAATTCTACTAGATTGGCTCTGGGAAAGGAGTGTATTCAGGCACTAAACAGACAACGTTCCAAAATTAAACAGAAAGCCTCCACCAACTTTACCACTTGAAGTTATTTATTTTTATAACATTCCTTCAAGACACTGACTGAACTGAGAGGTTTGATTTATTTCCAGACTAGAACAACAATTGGCAGAGCATTTCAGCTTGCACTCTCAGGTTAACAAAACTTAGATACATGTATTGTTGCAGAGTTCCCCATTTAATTCAGTTTGTGTGCAGTTCATTAGATTAAGAATTTCACTAGACAACTGACGTTTAATGACTGCACTTCTTAATTAGAATTTTTATTATTTAAAAGAATAACAAACATGAATTTTTAAATACTCGAAGTATAAATTTCAATAATTTACATTATAGAAAATACATGAAATCTGTCTGAAGGACTGAAATGTATGGAGAGTGTTTCACTTCAGTTTGCATTTTTCTTACAAGACAGAAACAGACCATTCAACCCATCAGGTCATTTCCACCATTTTACTCCACATACATTATTCTGCCTGTCCTCATTACTATGTAATAACTCTATTACTGTGCTCTTCAATTTCTCGCTCAAGTCTTCAGCTGGCTACCACTTAAACGTAAGTAGAATATTTGTCTCAAGCACTCGCCAAATATTCTAAACTTTTTCACCCAAAGATATAAAAAGTGTATCTTAAATTGTCTATGGATTTATATACAATTTTAACACCAAGACAAACTAGACAGATAGTTGCAATGGAAGCAATTCTGATAGGCCTATTCACATTTGAGTGAGGGTGACTTGGCTTTTAAAAAAATTCTAGATGATGAAACACACTCAACTTTACCACTTCATTTCTTCCAATGGTCACCCAAACAACACTCAATCAGACATCATAACAGAAATACAGGGCATTAAGGCCATCAAGTTAGCACAAGCCTTTATCTTTCTCAGAATGGAGTTAATTTAATGATGCCCTCCTACTTGCACTACGTACCTTTTCAAACAACTGTTGATTTTCACTCTTTTCATTCTTACTGCAAGCCCTTCAAAATGGAGACTTCAGGAGCTAATTCTTCAACTTGCATGCAATCAGCACCCAGTAACTTGCACACCTTGAGCTGGCTGTTTCTTTTTTTTTAATGCTTTCATTCTTTTCTCGTTATCTGAATCAATAGCTCTCTAATTCCTAGTAACACATTGTTGAAGATATTAGTGTTTGCATTGCTTTTAACAAAACAGAGTGGAAGCGCTCCTGCCACTTAATTTTTTATGCATAGAAAAGCCCTATTACTTCATTTCAAATTACCCACTTTTTTTAACATATTCTTCTATAATGTATTAATTCTCTCTTTACACTTATTGCATGTGCTCCTCATTTCCTCGTATGAACAGTTTGAATTAATTTCATTGTGTCCTCATTTAGATTAATGCTAATTAAAATGATTTTCTACATTACTCTACCATTGATGTCCCTTTTCTCCTTTTGGAGAATATATTTATTTCATATTAGAGGATATTTGAACTGATTTGCTGACATATTCACCATTTTTTTTCTGCCCAGTTATTTGGGCCAGATTGGCCTATCACAGCGAACACTTATTTTTCTAACCCCAATTTTTCACTGTTGACCTTTCAATATAGTTTCCTACTTTTAGCATTTTATGGTGTGATTGTTATTTCTTATTTTCTTTGCCACGCTCACAGAAATAATTTGCCCCACTTGGTTTCTCAAAACTAAAACAAAAATAATATTTTATTTCCTTACTGGAATAGAAATTAATTGTCTAGAAATCAGTCATGATGCATTTTAAGTAGTAACAATATGGACTGACTGCATTCTTGTCTGTGCTCTGTTTTTTGAATCCTATTATTCTAACAATGCCCTTGAACGGTTTCCAACTCTACCTGTTTTGCACTGTTTGGTGGCCTGCAACATTCACGAAGAATTGCACAATTTCTCTAACTACTTCTTATCCATAGAGTTTGGATCAACGTTAGAACAATCAGGAAGAAGTTGGATTATGACAAAATCCTTCACAAATTGCGTCATTCCACCACATTGTCATAAATAGAAATATTATAATCATGGCCTGTCAAATGTAAATCGCATCTCCTTATATTTACTAATTATATCCCTTAAAGTCATTAACCTCAGTTTTTGCTTAATGTTTTGCGTATTCACAGACATAACTTAAAATCAAAAATCCATTTTTTTGGGATCATAGTTTTTTTTGGACCTTGTCCTCCATATCCACAACTGTTTTTGCTTTGTAATGACTCAGTGCTTTCGCTACTTTTTCTCTCCCTCTCTTCTCCATATCACCACGCTCCCCCTCCAGCAGTACTTTCTTGCTTTTTGCTTCAGCTACACCTCCTCTTACAAATCAAATTAATTTTGTTTTCCTCTCTAGTCCCAAAATTTACAGGTGATCTTCCATCCAGTATCTGAAATTTACAGAAAGGAGTAAATCAAGGAGAAGATACAGATCTGAATGACTTGTTTTAATAATTTTGACACAATTTCTGACTGCCTCTTGTCTATTGCCGATTCCTTGAACCGGCCTAACCTGTAATCAAGTGACTACTGTAGCCATCTTAAGTCAGTATTGTCATGATAGGGACTGTCAATGCTCAGCTGTCATCTTTCATACCTGGGATATCACATGCAAGAACTGACTTAAGATGGCCACAGTGGTCACACGATTGCAGGTTAAGCCAGTTCAAGGAATCGGCAATAGACAAGAGGGAGTCAGAAATTGTGTCAAAATTATTAAAACAAGTCATTCATATCTGTATCTTCTTGTTTAACTCCTTTTTGTAAATTTCAGATGCTGGGAGGAATATCACCTTTTAACGAAAAAAATCACATCTGGAAACTGGAATACACAAATTACTTTCAGGCAATTGCTTTTTAGCGGACTGGAAAAAAGAAATAATGATGGATTGAAAACAAAATTGAAAAGCTGTGCTCTGGCTTGCTGACTCAGCCTCTTGAAAGCACTTGGCTACAAAACAAAAACTAGAGAAACATCCATTCACCAAGAACAAGGATTTCTACAAATTCAACACTGCTGAGGATACAAATGATCAATTAATTAACAATGGTCTCAGGTTTAAACCTTCCACCTTAAGGATGCTTTTAACCAGGCCTACTCTTGGTCTCCCTTCTTGTACTACTCCCTCAGGGAGGAGCTGACAAATGGCAAGTAATATTATTGTCACACAAATGCCAGGCAATGTCTCTTATTGGAAGTGGTCAATCTAACCACTGTCCCTTGACATTTAATGGCATTATCCTCTCAGAATTTCCCCATCAACAATCATGGAGTTACCATTAACTAGAAATTCAACTGGGCTCAATGAACATAGTGGCTACAACAGGTCAGAGGCTAGGAATACTGTGGTGAGTAACTCACCTCCCGACTCCCCAAAGCATATCCATCATCTGGAAGACTAATCGTTAGGAATGGGATGGAATACTGCCCACTTGCCTGGATGAGTGCAGTTTCACCAACATTCAAGAAGCTTGACACCATATAGTACAAAGCAGCCCACTTGATTGGCAGTACACCCACAAGCATCCACTCCCTCCATCACCAAAACTCAGTAACAGCAGTGTGCACTAAGAGACAGTGTAGAAATTCAAAGATCTCCAGACATCACCATTCAAACCCATGATCACTTTGGCATGGGCATAGGCAGCAGATACATGGGAACACTAGCATCTGCAAATTCCACTCCCAGTTACTCCCATCCCAATTTGGAAACATGTTGCTGATCCTTCAGTATCACCCGGTCAAAATCCTGGAAATCCCTCCCTAAAGGCATTGTGGGTCAAGACACAGCACATGGATTTCAGCAGTTCAAGAAATCAGTTCACCACCATCTTCTCAAGGGCAACCAGGGACAAGCAATAAGTGTTGGCCAGGCAACAATAGCCACATCCCAAGGGTGAATATACAAGTTATTGTAACTGGCTGATTTTCAAGACTGGAGGATAGTGCACAATTATGTTTCCCAGGGGCCAGTTTTAGGGCTTGGTGTTTTTAATTGATTTTGATATTGATACAGAACAAAATGTTAAAACTTTCTAATACCACCAAACCTCAGAAAAGAACACTAATTGTTTGCAACAGGACATAGATATGGTAGCAGAATGGTTAGACAGAATTTAATAAGAATTATGGGATTTATTTATTTTGGCAGGGGGGTTAGGGAGAGAGAGAGAGAACTTTTCCACAAAATTTAATGTGCACAGGGTAAAAGGAATCTCAGGGTCTTATAGGCGGCACTAAACTCTTAGTTAAGAAGCCCAAGTACAAAAGCAAAGAAGTCATGTGCTAGAACTTGATAAAGCCCTGCCCTTTAGGATAATAGGGGGTCCTCAGGAGGCTGCAAACAAGATTTAGCATGATGGTTCCATGCATGAGGTATTTAGCTATAACATTAGGTTGGAGAAGCAGGGATTGAATTCCTTGGAACAAGGCAAATTGAGGGGAGTTCAAACAGAAGTGTCCAAGATGATGCCAGGTTTACATAAGGTGGGCAAAAAAAGGCTTTTGTTATTGCTGATCAATCTGAGACTCAATCCTTTAACTAAGGGTTTGGACAAGGGATGATTTTGGGGAGGCACTTTTGGGGAGTGTGAAAAATAACTTCTAACATTGTGTAATAATGACTTTGATTCTCAGGAGGGCGGAGGAAGTGGACACAATTAAATGAAAATTTAAGTGGGCACTTGAGGGAAATAATATTGCATGACGATGCAGATAGAACCAAGGGATTGGGGCCGACTGGATTCCTCCAAAGAGTCAGCGTGACTCTACAGACCAAATGGATCTTTGCATGCTATAAATAATGCCATGGCTCAACTGTACTGCTTTCATCCACCTAACCTAGCCATATTGTCAGGAATTCTAATGGATTTCTTCAGCACATGCTGCTTTTCAATCTCTTGTTTTGAGGATTTTTAGAAACATTTCCAAGAGACATTTCTAAATTACAAACCCAAATAAACTCTTTAACCACTGCCAATGTTATGCAATCTTGAACAACTTTTAATACTCGTGGCTCATGGTGCAAAACATTTTAATGATGGTAAATACCTGTTTATAGTTTTTGCGAATGCACAATGTCTGCTGAGTGCAAGTGCATTTTTTGTCTATTTTGGCCCCAATCAATCTCTTAAACAGATTGACAATAGCGCGAAAATCTTAAAGTAAGTTCTGTTTCACAAACATGGAGAATATTTTTAGTACCTTGACAAAAACTGCTAGTGCACACTACCAATACAAAGGATACTTTCTAGCTAAGTACTCAATATGATAGGTTGGTATAATTCCACATTACTGCCCATTTATTTAGGCCATCAATTTACCATTGAATGCCGTTTAGGAAATCATATTAATGTCAGTAAACTTCAAGCTCAACTTGCTAAACAGGTTTTCTGGCTTCAAATGAAGTTCTGCCATCTCTAAACTGCAAGAATTAATGATCCAGAGGAAAGAAATGAAGAAAGGGTTCTCAGATGCTGTTAATCTTATAACAGAAGCTGTGGGAATTTAATATAAAAATCTATTTTCTGTCACCATTTAGTCTGACTTCATTTGTTACAAAGCACTAGGCACAGCAAATTCTGTACAGTGTAAACTGGGAATGCACAGAAAGAAACACTCAATGGGAACCATAAGACATAAAATTTAGGAACAAGTTTAACCTCCGGGATCACTTTATGCTGTCCGTGATCAAATGAAAGTGATTTTTCAATTATATGCCTCTTGAAATATTACCATCTTAATTATGAAAATGAGACCCAAGGAATTTTGAAATGTTAGCTTTGCGACATTTTCTTCATTCAGTAATTGAAATTATCTTCCACCCACCATGTAAAAGATTAGCCAAACAACAAAAGTCATCACTTGGGATTCATTTTCAATTCAATCTTCATAATGATCCCAATGGCTCTGGAAATCTAGGGCCCTCTTGTCGTAACTTTCCCTACATCCTTCCAATAAAATATTGAAGTTAAGAAACTAACTAGTCTTGACTTCAAGGACATTTTGAATGGTTTTAGGGACGGAACCTCTTGCTTATTCCAAACAGGATGTGGAGGAGCCAGTGTTGGACTGGGGTGGACAAAGTTAAAAATCACACACTACCAGGTTATCATCCAAAAGGTTTATTTGGAAGCATTTGTGTTTGGAACACTGCTCCTTCATCAGGTAGCTGTGGGGTAGGATCATAAAGAGACAGAATTGACAGCAAAAACAATTAATGTCATGCTACTGAAATGATATATTGAATAAACCTAGTTTGCTGTTAAGCCTTTCACTGTTTAGAATGGGTAGCAGGTTTCGGGTTCATTAAGTTCTTTTAAGTCACATTCTCGAAATAAGTTAAGGTTTTATGAAAAAAAAATTCAGACAATGTATTAAAGGTGTGAGGTTAGTGTCTATCTGTATCCCAAACTTGAGTCAGACCAGTTCTATTTCCAAAGTGGGGAATACATAAAGTATTCGAGGAGAAAGTGAGAACTGCAGATGCTGGAGATCAGAGCTGAAAATGTGTTGCTGGAAAAGTGCAGCAGGTCAGGCAGCATCCAAGGAGCAGGAGAATCGACGTTTCGGGCATAGGCCCTTCTTCAGGAATGAGGAAAGTGTGTCCAGCAGACTAAGATAAAAAGGTAGGAAGGAGGGACGTCGGAAATGCGATAGGTGAAAGGAGCTCAAGGTGAAGGTGATAGGCCGGAGTGGGGGTGGGGGCGGAGAGGTCAGGAAGAAGATTGCAGGTTAGGAAGGCGGTGCTGAGTTCGAGGGATTTGACTGAGACAAGGTGGGGGGAGGGGAAATGAGGAAACTGGAAAAATCTGAGTTCATCCCTTTAGTTGGAGGGTTCCTAGGCGGAAGATGAGGCGCACTTCCTCCAACCGTCGTGTTGTTGTGGTCTGGCGATGGAGGAGTCCAAGGACCTGCATGTCCTTGGTGGAGTGGGAGGGGAGTTGAAGTGTTGAGCTATGGGATGGTTGCATCCGCTGCACCTGATGTGGCCTCCTCTATATTGGGGAGACAGGCCGCATACTTGCGGAACGTTTCAGAGAACACCTCTGGGACACCTGGACCAACCAACCCAACCACCCCGTAGCTCAACTCCCCCTCCCACTCCACCAAGGACATGCAGGTCCTTGGACTCCTCCATCGCCAGACCATAGCAACACGACAGTTGGAGGCAGTGCGCCTCATCTTCCGCCTAGGAACCCTCCAACCACAAGGGATGAACTCAGATTTTTCCAGTTTCCTCATTTCCCCTCCCACCACCTTGTCTCAGTCAAATCCCTCGAACTCAGCACCGCCTTCCTAACCTGCAATCTTCTTCCTGACCTCTCCGCCCCCACTTCAGTCCAACTTGTCCATGCCGACCAGATATCCCAACCTAATCTAGTCCCATTTGCCAGACATTGACCCATATCTCTCAGAACTCTTCTTAAATCATATACCCATCCAAATGTCTTTTAAATGTTGTAATTGTACCAGCCTCCACTTCCTCTGGCAGCTCATTCCATTCACGCACCACCCTCTGCGTGAAAGAGTTGTATCTTAGGTTTCTTAAATCTTTCCCCTCTCACCCTAAACCTATGCCCGTTAGCTCTGGGCTCTCCAACCACAGGGAGAAGACCTTGTCTATTTACCCTATCCATGCCCTGCATGATTCTGTAAACCTCTATAAGGTCACCCCTCAGCCTCTGACGCTCCAGGGAAAACAGCCCCAGCCTATTCAGCCTGTCCATATTGCTCAAACCCTCCAACTTCAACAACACCCTTACAAACCTTTTCTGAACTGTCAAGTTTCACAACATTCTTCCTACAGGAGGGAGACTTGAATTGCACACAATATTGCAACCGTGGCCTAACCAATGTCCTGTACAGCTGCAACATGACCAATGCTCTGCTCCATAAAGGAAAGCATTCTAAACGATGCTTTCACCAGCTTATTTACCCACAACTCAACTTTCAAGGAACTGTACCTGCACTCCAATACTCCCCATGACTTACTATTAAAATGTAGAAGTCCGGCCCTGATTCTTCAAAAATGCAGCACCTCACATTTATCCAAATTAAATACCATCTGCCACTCCTCAGTCCATTGGCCCATCTGATCAAAGATCCCATTGTAATCTGAGGTAACCTTCTTTGCTGTCGACTACACCTCCAACTTTGGCATCATCTGCAAACTTACTAACCACACCTACGTTCACATCTAAATCATTTACATAAATGAAAAGTAGTGGACCTAGCACCGAACTTTGTGGCACACCACTGGTCGCAAGCCTTCAGTCTGAAAAGCACTGGTCCACTACCATCCTCTGTCTTCTACCTTTTAGCCAGTTCTGAATCCAAATGGCTAGTTCTCCCTGTAAGCCATGTGACCTAACTTTGCTAAACCATTCTACATGAGGAATCTTGTCAAACGCCTTACTCAAGTTCATACAGATGACATCCACTGCTCTGCCCTCGATCCTCTTCGTTACTTCTTCAAAAAACAATCAAGTTCAAGAGACATGATTTCCCACACAAAGCTATTTTGACTATCCCTCATCAGTCCTTGCCTACCCAAATGCATGTAAATCCTGTCACTCAGGATTCCATCCAACAACTTGCCCACCAATGATGTCTGGGTCACCAGTCTATAGTTCCCTGGCAATTCCTTACCACCTTTCTTAAACATTGGCACCACATTTGCCAACTTCCAGTCTTCTAGTCCCTCACCTGTGACTATCGATGATCCAAGTATCTCAGCACGGGGTCCAGCAATCACTTCCTAGCTTCCCAGAGTTCTAGGGATTTATCCACCTTCATGCATTTTAAGGCAGCTCGCATCACCTCCTCTGCAATATGGACATTTTTCAAGATGTCATCTATTTTCCCACATTCTGTGACTTGTAACCACGTAAATGAGTAGTATATAGTATTTTATAGGTATTGAACAGTTGATATGAACCAAGGTCTGACACCTGCTGTGTGCTGAATTAGCTTTCTCAACTAGCTTAGCATCCATGACAAGATTATATTGCTTTAGAAGGGGCAATTAAGAATCGTTGATCAGAATTTCAATTATACTCAAATTAGAATAAATATGAAGTACTGCATAATCCTAGTAGCCAAGCAAGGTGATGTGGTCATTGCAGTGAAGGTACAAGATTGATTTAGGACTACAATCAGCAAATTGACAAAATTAGTATAGTTAAAAACCATAAACAAAGAACTCTTGTGGCATGACCGCTGGTTAAAAGTTCAGGGTTCAAGATTTGCCTGCACCTGAGGTATATCACAACATGCCTGAATAAGTTGATTAAGAATTCAGGAATTTTCAAAATTTCTTCATATTCTATTTAACGGATTATAGTAAAAGTTGGATTAAGTTTTATGAATGAATAAGCTATCTACATTTCTATGATAATTTCACATTCCTCACAGTACCACCATGTGTCAGATCAGAAACTTCAATCTGATGCTGAATTGGAGATGCTGATACTTACAGTCGAACAGTGGGTAACTTCAATACCAAAAGCTAGTACGCACAAAGGTCACAAATGAAATGGCAGCATCTAATGCCATCATCAAATTCCTCTCACTACACAGTTCATAACAGGCTCAGTACAGTACATAGAATTACTTACAAGTCACAACATGGAAATAGGCCATTTGGCTTAAGCAAATGTTGGGTTTTTATCCTCCTCACAAGCCATAGTTTAAATCCATTCCCCATTCTTCTCATATTCCTTTAACTATAAATTTAATCTTTTTAATGTGGATTCCACCACCAATTGTGGTGGTGCATTCAGAAGGCTCTAAATCTTTTGCCTGAATCTAACTTTATAACTAGATCTCATCTGGACCTCTCAACCATGAGAAATAATCCATTTCAATCTATTAATTTTTTGCCTAATTTCAAACACTTCCATCAAACCATTTTTTAATCTCCTTTGTTCTAATGAAATGAGCCCCAATTTTGTAAATCAGTCTTCATATTTATATTTCTTTGCCAGATAGCGCCAAGTGAATCATTGCAATCTTGTTTGCAAGATGCCCAAAACTACATATCATTTTACCTATGCTCTTGCTCAGAATACAGAGGTTAGCAAGTGTTGCGAAGATTTGTAGCTCAGGTTGAGATCCTAGGTTTGCTCGCTGAGCTGGAAGGTTCATTTTCAGAAGCTTCATCACCATACGAGGTAACATCTTCAGTGAGCCTCTGGACGAAGTACTGATGTTTCCTGCTTTCTATTTATACGTTTGGGTTTCCTATGGTGAGGCCACATCATTTCCTGTTCTTTTTACCAGGGGGTGGTAAATGGAGTCCAAATCGATGCGTTTTTCGATAGAGTTCTGGTTGGAATGCCATGCTTCTAGGAATTCTTGTATGTGTCTCTGTTTGGCTTGTCCTAGGATGGATGTGTTGTCCCTGTTGAAGTGGATTCCTTCTTTAGCTCTATGTAAGAATACTAGTGAGAGAGGGTCATGTCGTTTTGTGGCTAGTTGATGTTCATACATCCTGGTGGCTAGTTTTCTGCCTGTTATCCAATGTAGCATTTGTTACAGTTCTTGCAAGGTATTTTGTAAATGACATTAGTTTTTGCTTGTTATCTGTATTGGGTCTTTCAAGTTCATTAGCTGCTGTTTTAGTGTGGTGATGGGTTTGTGGGCTACCATGATGCCAAGGGGTCTGAGTAGTCTGACAGTCATTTCCAAGATGTTTTTGATGCAGGGAAGAATGGCTAGGATTTTTGGACGTGTTTTGTTTAGGTTTGTTGCTGAGAAAATCGGTGGACTGTGTTCATTGGGTACCCATTCTATTTGAATACATGGTATAGGTGATTTTCCTCTGTTCTGCGTAATTCCTCTGCGCTGGCTCATTGAAATAATGTTCTGATGCAGCTTCATTTGTGCGTGTTGGGATGATTGCTTCTGTAGTTCAATATTTGGTCCATAGGTGTCGTTTTCCTGGAGATGCTGGTTTGAAGTTTCCCATTGGCTGTTCGCCCTACTGTGACATCTAGGAATGGCAGTTTGTTGTTGTTTTCCTCCTCTTTATTGAATTTTATGCCAGTAAGGGTATTATTGATGGTCTTGAAGGTTTCCTCTAATTTGTTTTGTTTAGTAATGACAAAGGTGTCAATCATGTAGCGGATCCAAGTTTGGGTTGGACGGTTGACCGAGCTGTTTGTTTGAGTTTCTGCATTACTGTCTCTGCTAAGAACCCAGATATCGGAGGTCCCATGGATTGGTTTGTTTGTAGGCTTTATTGTTGAAGGTGAAATGGGTGGTAAGGCATAGGTCCACTAGTTTGATGATACGGTCCTTGCTGATGAAGTTAGTGGTGTTTGGTGTCTGTGTCTTTGGGTCACCTGATACTGTAGTCAGTGTTTTCTTGACCAGGTTGATGTTGATTGATGTAAACTGGGCTATTACATCAAATGAGACCATTATTTCATCCTCCTCGATCTTAGTGCCTTTGATGGTCTTCAGCAATTCTTTGGTGGAGTGGATGGAGTGGCGGGAGTCTTCTACTAAGTGTTTTCATCTTTGGCATAGCTCCTTGGCCAATCTGCAAGTTGGTGTTCCAGGTAGCGAGACTATGCATCTAAGGAGGGCTCCTGGTTTGCAAATTTTGAGTAATCCATAGAAGTGTAGCATGTTGGATCCATCCAGTTTAATTTTTTGGAACTCTGTCTTATTTATTTCTCAAGATTTCAGAAGTTCTAGTCCCACCTGCCAGCACCTGCCCCATATCCCTCCAAACCCCTCCTATTAACATACCAATCCAGATGCCTTTTAAATGCTGCAATTGTACCAGCCTCCACCACTTCCTCTGGCAGCTCATTCCATATACGTACCACCCCCTGCGTGAAAAAGTTGCCCCTTAGGTCTCTTATGTCTTTCCCCTCTCACCCGAAACCTATGCCCTCCAGTTCTGGAATCCCCCACTCCTGGGAAAACATTTGTCTATTTATCCTATCCATGCCCTTCATGATTTTATAAACCGCTATAAAGTCATCCCTCAGCCTCCATCGCTCCAGGGAAAACAGCCCAAGCCTGTTCAGCCTCTCCCTCAAATCCTCCAATCCTGGCAACATTCTTGTAAATCTTTTCTGAACCCTTTCACGTTTCACAACATCCTTCTGATAGGAAGGAGACCAGAATGACACGCAATATTCCAACAGCTTGTTGGTAAGTGTGGTATCTGCAAGTAGTGCATTCACTTTTTCAATGTAGTCTCTTTGCTATAAAATGACTGTCAAGAATCCTTTGTATGCAGATAGGATAACAATGTTTTTATCTTTTATTAGTCTTTCTAGTGCTTTCCTTTATTGTGTATTGAGTGTGTATCCTTCCTTTTTCCTGCTTTTAGTTGATGCTACCATAAATGAAGTTGCATCAGAACATTATTTCAACGAGCCATCACACACTGCAGCACAGATGAACTATGCAGAGCAGAGGAAAATCACCTATACATCGTATTCAAAAAGAATGGGTACGCAGTCTGTCGATTTCTCAGAAACAAACCCAAACAAACAGACAAAACACGTCCAGAAACCCTAGCCACTCTCCCCTACATCAAAGACATCTCGGAAATGACTGCCAGACTACTCAGACCCCTTGGCATCATGAGAGCCCACAAACCCACCAACACACTAAAACAGTAGCTAATGAACTTGAAAGACCCTATACACACAAGCAAAACTAATTTCATTTACAAAATACCTTGCAAGAACTGTAACAAACACTACATTGGACAAAAAGGCAGAAAACTAGCCACCAAGATACATGAACATCAACTAGCCAAAAAAACATAACCCTCTCTCACTAGTGTCTTTACACACAGATAAGGAAGGACACCACTTCGACTGGGACATATCCATCCTTGGACAAGCCAAATAGAGACACGCACAAGAATTCCTAGAGGCATTGCATTCCAACCGGAACTCTTAACACCACATTGACTTGGATCCCATTTACCACCCCCTGAGAAAAAGAACAGGAATGCAATCACCACAGGAAATGCCAACAACCCAAGGAAACCCAAACATATAAATAGAAAACAGGAAACATCAGCAGTGCTTCGCCAAGAGGCTTACTGACTATGTTACCTAGTATGGTGACGAAAAGTCTGAAAACAAACCTTCCAGCTCAGCAAGCAAACCTACATCTAGATTCATAAAGGTTCACTATTGTGTTTTGGATTTTTATATTCTACATCTTTCCATAAAACCAGAATCCCATTAGCATTGTTACACTCTTACTCATTCACTGCAAATTGCAGCTTTTTGATGTTTTTGATTTCCTGAACCGAAAATTTCACTTCTTCCATACTAGCCAGCTTTCTTTTTGCACACAAAGACAATATGCAGATTTATCCATTGATAAAATAAATATTTTGATCTAATATCAAATTCTGTGCACCTCTTTTTGTGACATCTGTATTTTGTTGCTTGTTTTCATCTCGGAGCCTTCCCACAACATGCTTTTAGCTGCACCCAAGTTGTTTTCTTTTAATTCCCTTTTAGGATGTAGATGTTGCTAGTTGGCCAATATTTATTAACCTTCCCTCTGGGCATATTCGTGATAATGGCTTTGGGATAACCAGTCATATCTCCTACTTGCATGATAAAGTTGCAGAAATACAAGATCTGACTTCATTGCAACTCATTGGCATTCTGGAAAATGAAAAAACACTGCACACAAGCATTGTTTCCCTTTGACTAGTACCTTTCCTATTCAGAAAGGGGAGAAGGTCATTTAGCCCATTGAACTGTGAAATATTTTCCCCAGGGTGGATGGGACCAAGTCTTGTTTGACAGAAACTGCTGTTTCCAGGTATTCTTTATTATATATATAGATGCAACAATTTAAAAAGGCTATTTTGTCCTGCCTTTTTTTTTGGAAGATAAATCATAAATACAGAGGTGATGAGGAGTCTAGGGGTTTAACAGTTTAACATTGGAGGAGGACTGGCCAGTTCTCCCAGATCAGGTTTTCTCCAGTTTGTTTTTGCTGTAGCAGTTACAAGATATTGGAGTCCAGGATTCCTCTGACTTTCTCTGAAATCTCTCTCTGGATGTTATTCTTAAAGGTAGGAGGGAACAAGTGTTTGAATTTATATTTTTTGCCAAGGGGTGGGTTTATAAGATGTTACTTTATTGGAACAGTTAATTAGTTAAGTAGTTGTATCGGGTCAGTTAAGTTTTCCAATAATTAAGTTATTCTAAGTTCTGTTTTCTTTTGTTAATGTTTCAATTGTAGTGTTTAAATAAATTGTTTTGCTTAAAGCAAAGTGGTTTGACCAGTTGCATCACACTTTGAACACCCACTTCACACCTGCTTTTAAATTAAGAAAAAATGTTATGTCTAAGCTAACTTTTGAAAATTTTGAAGGGGTTCTGGCCTGGTCCATAACAAAAGTGAAATTAAATTTAGGCAGACTAATAAAATTTCATGATTGTCAGATATATAATTTGACAGCAACTTTAAAATTTCTCCAACAAGGACAAAATTGAGCTCAAAACACAATCAAGAGCCATTGTGTACCAGCCACTGAAGCGCAGTTTTCTCAATTTTATACATTATGGATTATAGTGGATTGCATCTTCATGCAACACACCTAAGAGAGCTATTTAACCAGAACTATTTCTTTTACATAATGGAAAGCAGCTTTCAGATCCTGACAAAATTGAACAACACGCTGGTGAGCAGTTAGAAGTATAATTAGGCATCAACTTCTCGAAGAATATTTTTAATGGCATAAACTATTTTGACCATCATTGTCCCTATAGATTTCAAGTTTCACGCATGCAGCAATTACTGTTAATAGCTTCTATACTTCAAATTTCTGCTCCTGACTGTTGCTCAGGATATAACGAGGTATGTTCCTCCAATCCTTGCTTCTTTAGAAATAAAGATGTAAAAAGGTACTGAAATTGAAGGCACATCAGGGTCAGTTCCAGAGCCCCTCCAACCAACATGACATTGCCAAATGAGTATCAGAAAGCATTAATTCAGATCTGCCAGTATGCCCAAGTAGCACTTTGAGTTAGGATTGCATTTACTACCTTGGTAATCTGCACTTTAATTAGTAATAGGTTTATGGAATGAAGCCAACAATTTCTGCCAGTGAGAGAGAAACTACATCAAGAGTGATTGGGTCTCTGGGTCATGGAATTTCCAACAACTGTAGATAAATTCTGTGCATTGGAGGAATTATCATTTACACTCTATGGTCAGGGGACAGAAAAGAGACCTCACCATAAAAGAGCAATCTCACAGATCTAAACAATAGAGGAAACTATTAGAGGGGGATGGCATGGTCAACTGCAACAGCAGAAATGAGTGAGAACAGATAAAACATCATGATCACAGTAAAATGGTTTCAATCATCATTTTCCAGCAGGCAGTTTTGGTACTAAGTTTTGAACATTGCTCATAAATTTTGAAGATTAGGGCAGCATGGTGGCTCAGTGGTTAGCAGTGCTGCCTCACAGCGCCAGGTACCCAGGTTTGATTCCAGCCTCGGGCAACTGCCCGTGTGGAGTTTGCACATTCTCCCCATGTATGCATGGGTTTCCTCCCACAGTCCAAAGATACACTGGTTAGGTGAATTAGCCAAGCTAAATTACCCATATAGTGTTCAGAGATGTGTAGGTTAGGTGCACTAGTCAGGAGTAAATGTAGAGTAATGGGATAGGGGAACTGGTCTGGGTGGGTCACCCTTCAGAGGGCTGGTATGGACTTGTTGGGTAAGGGACACGTTTCCACACGGTAGGCATTCTATGAATAGGAAATTACAGTTGAGCTGGGAAGCAGTAACCTATTTTAGAGGGAAGGCATGTCGAACAATCAAATGTAGCTGTTAAGGACATATGGTGTTTTTTTGTAAGGCTGAAGTTAAGGGAGAAGGGAGAAGGGAGAAGGGAGAAGGGAGAAGGGAGAAGGGAGAAGGGAGAAGGGAGAAGGGAGAAGGGAGAAGGGAGAAGGGAGAAGGGAGAAGGGAGAAGGGAGAAGGAAGGGGGAAGGAAGGGGGAAGGGGGAAGGGGGAAGGGAGAAGAAAATAATGGGAAATAGAAGTTAAGGGGCAGGAAAGAAAAATGATTACCACGCTAAACATGTCGAAATTCACATGCAGATAGTATCTCAAATCTGGTTATCCAAACTGAAGTTGTCTGAAGCTGCCATGTATCAATTTATTTGTTAATAATGTCTAAAATAACAGTGTGACAATTTGGCTAGGTGCTGTATGGGTTTGTTAAGATTAGTCCCTGGTTTTGTAAGGTCTTTCCTCAGAGTCAGAGCAACCCTTGACCAACATCCTCTAAGAGTGATGAAAAGCCCCTGGGAAGTTCCATACAAGCTATGGAGATCTATGTGGCGACAAAGGGAATGTTGCCCTCAACACTACTCATCTCAAGTACTTTGAATCTCACACTGTATGTAAGTCAGCCTCATTTTTAAATGTTTTTATTAAAAATCTATTACATACTCAGTTTTATTTTGAAAATAAACTTTGCTGCCTGATTTCATTCATCTCCCAATAATTAATCGGGTTCCAATTTTTTTCCCCCTGAACACCAGCAAAATCCGAAATCTGGCATGGATTTGGTCCCAAGGTTGACAGACGTAAGACATTATACCAGTGTTACAGATCTACAAAGCATCTATTGCCTTATATTACAGTGATGTATTGTTTCGGTAAATTACTATATTATAATGATGAGTGAATTTGCTGACATATTTTGTTTATTCTAATGCGTCTCTAGCCAAACAGAAACTAGTCTGTACTTATGCTCAGCTGGATTTACAGTTGCAACAACCATGAAAAATATCCAACACAAGACACCCAAGCACACCACCTTAAAGGGTTTCTCCACCACTGGCACATGACCAGTGTGTTCTACCTACCAGATGCATTGTGGCATGCAAGAGAATGTCAAATAAGAAGTTACACACAATTCATTAATCAGGTGCAGTGAGTTGTACTGTCCATAAATCATAAGACAGGCAGAAATTCCTTTTGCAAATCTACAGATGCACTATTCCTCTAAATACTCCCATTTTCCCCCAAAAGACCACACATTACAATTACGAATTTCCATAACATTGTTTTGGATTCTATTTTTTCCCTGTTCATATAGAATCTATGTTGTAGATTTGTGCTGTCAAATACAAAATGGAGAAATCCTAATATAAAACAGTGTTATTTTCCTTGTAATGTTAATACAGGGAAAAAAATCTTTCAATTTGCACATTTGTGCTTTTAAAAACAAAATTACTAAATTCCACAATTATATGATGCATCATGCTCAGAGGCCTGCACATAGATTAAGCAACAATGATTAAAATTAAAAACCAGTACTTCATTTCAGGTCATTTACAATTAATTTGATGATTGTTGTCAATAACATTTATTCATTTAATGAGTGAAAACAGGACGGAAATATCATTTTAAAAAAGGAACTCTGGCACAAACTCCTGAGCCAAAGCAGAAATAATATAACCTTCAAACAGTTTTACAACAATGCAAAAAGAGAGTGGGGCATTCAAAAAGCTTATTTTCTTTTTTTCAGCCATTGAATTTTAGAAGCAACTGTTTGGCGACAGTTACCCTAACTGTTTCATTTGCTATGAAAAATCTCAAATCTAGTTACTAAATATCTTACATTTATGCACTGCTAAATGGTAAAAAGTACAGTATTTTCATAGATGAATGATTAAAAGCAACATAAAGGGCACATACTGCTGAAAAGAGGATTCTAGATCAATGTGACCTGGGAATTACTGTGCACAAATCATTGAAAATGACAGGCAAGCTAAGAAAAGAATAACTTTTAAAACTATATAAAGATCTTGGACTTTATATCCTGGGAAACAAGCTGAGTTGGAACAGAGCTCTGTTCAATAATAATAATAATTATTATTATAAATTATTATTTATTATTATTGAAGTCCAGATTATACAAATCCAAACAGCATGAACACCCACTATTCCATCAGTTTCACCTGGTGTGTGAATGAGTGTGGAAATGGGTGAGGGCAGAAAGGTGAAAGGAAGTTGCAGTTATTTCATTAGTGCAGCATCCTTGAAAAGAGTTGTGTCACCTGGGATGCCAAACAATTTATGGGTTTAGGAATTTGAAGAAAATATCAAAATATACTAGAGTTTCCTTGGAGAACCTGGCAACACAAATTTTTGAAAGAAACCAATTGTGTGCGAGGGGAGGGTGGAAACAAAAACTATTCTTGGAATTTCAATGAGATTTTAAAAAATGACAAAAGCATTGTAGGGTATCGTAGTGGGAGACTCGAGTTCAGATTGGTAGATAGCTCCAAGTGGTTATGAAGGCATTAGCTGTCTTTTATCTGGGCTAAAATTATAAAGAAATGTTTGCATTTGAAGTACTTGAAGGGCTGGAGATGTTTTGAATGTTGTGCCTCATTATAGCAGAAACTGCAATAAGATCCGATTTTCCACACACATCCGGAAATCCACCCATTATGAGTAGTGGACGAATTAGTAAGGAGGGTAAGAATGTAGATCATAGAATTCCTAGAGTGGAAACAGGCCCTTCGGCCCACTATGATGGGTCACAAAATGGCTGAGACATATGTGGGAGTTGATAGGCTTACTGATTTGATAACGGGACAAAGTTCCAAAGCACTGTGGTAGGAATTGTATCCTGCTCACCTCAATAACTGGCAGCCCTTATGGCTGTCTCTGCGCTGTTTCAGAGTATGGCAGGCCAGAATCTGGTAAGCACTTTGCAGGTACTGAAGCAGTTCTGCCTGCTTATATCATCATCATCTGGACAATGTTCAAGCTTGGACTTTTAAGTAGCAAAAAACAAATGCAAGGCAGTGACCATTCCAACAAGAGAGATAGGAAAACTCTTGTCTTTGTCAATCAAGTGCATAATTATCAAATAGCATACTAATAACATTGAGAGTTACCATCAACGTAATACTGAACTGGACTAGCTATCTAAATTCTGTGGTTATAATTAAGAAATGGTAATCGACTGGGAATTCTGAGCAAATAACTCACCACCTTTTTTTTTATTTCAAAATATACTTTATTCATAGAAATAAATCTTTGGTACTTGTACAATTTGTCATGTCGTTCATAGATATATACATTGCATGTCTTAACATTACAAAGAACAGATTGAATTACTCGAATTTACAGTTATCCTATTTACAGTTCCCTTTATTAACCATCCAGTCTCTTATTATTTAGCTGTGGCTTCAGCAGGACCCTCCGACTGAGTGGGTGCCCTGTTATACTATAGCAAATGAACCTTTTTTAATCCCAGTGTATGGGGTTACCGTTGTCCATTTGACTGTCCTGTCTCTGGGGAAGCTGTCTGCATCCCCATGGTGAGCACGAACCGCTGGACCCTCGCTGGGCTGAGGTAGTTATCCAGGCTTTCACTGTGGTCACTTACCTGCTCTGGAGTCATTGAGCCAAGGCAAGGGTCCGCACCGTCCAGTTCTGTGTCTGACAATGGAACTGTCAGAGGATCACAGCTCTCAGTTGTCTGTAGTTGTGGGGCAGTGGGTACCCCCTAGTTCTCACTGGGTGGAGGGTGGACTTCGGGGGGTCCGTTGTTTCCTGGTTGGGAGGAAATGCCCTCCTCTTTATCTACGGCGCTCTGTCTCTTCTTCTGGTGGTGCTGATATTCTGTGCGCCCGTCTTCTCCTTCCGAAGAGCTGGCCATCCCTCCCTCATGCAGCTGTCTTTTCCCCCTTTGCTGGGAGGCTTTGGGGGCCTGGCCGGATTTTCTCTTCCTGTTTTTAACAGGTATCCACTCCTCTATCTGCTCGATTACCTTCTCCTCCATTGCTTCCATCTGCCCAGCGAGAGCTACGATCAGCTGCTGTGTCTCTCCGCTGGTTGCCACCTCTTCCACTCCGGCCTGTTCTTCTTTCTGGGTGCCACCAGACTCTGTTTCCCTGCTGTCTGGGTGCACATTACTGGTCTTTGGGGGTCCACGGCTCGCATTGCCACCTCCAGCCATCTGTGCTTAAGTGGGGCCCCCCCCGTCTTGGGCAGGTCTTGTACATGTGGCCCGCCTCTCCGCACAGGTTGCAGCTCTTTTCTTCCTGGTAGTCCTTAGTCAGGTGACCCTCCTGTTTGCAGTTCCTGCAGATGGTCCCCTTGCAGTCCGCCGCCACGTGTCCCGACTTCCCGCAGGTTCGGCACACTTTCGGCTGCCCTGCATGTCAGGAAGCCTCTGTTCCCTCCAATTGCAAAGCTAGAGGGTGGATGGAGAATGTTCCCATTGCCATCGACCCTCAGAGTCACCCTGACCTGCCGCTTACTGGTCCAGATCCCAAAGGGGTTGATCACATCAGTGGCTTCTCCCTCAACTTGGATGTACCTTCCCAGGAAGGTCAGGACATCAGCCGCTGGAACATAGGGGTTGTACATATGGATTGTAACAACCCGATTCCTCTGTGCAGGGAGCACACACAATGGGGTTGCCGACAAGATGGAAAACAGCGGCTCCCCTTCCTTCTCCTTGAAGACCTTCAGGAGCTGTTCGCACTGCTTCACACTCCTGAAGGTCACATCAAAGTAGCCTTCCCCAGGGAAATCCTGCAGGCAGTACACATCCGCTGCAGCGAACCCACAGCATCCCAGCAGCACTTTCACCACCTTCACTTTCTCAAAGTCTATCAATTACAAGGCATTAGTAAAGGAGTGTGACAGAATACTCTCCACTTGCCTGGATCAATGCACTTCCAAGTACATGCAAGAAGCTCAACATCGTCCAAGACAAAGGAGCTCACTTGATCAGCTACCCCCTCCAACTCATTAAATGTTTATTCACTTCACAGTGGTAGCAATGTGGACATTTACAAGGTGAGCTGAAACAAGGCTCTTTTGCAAGTACAGTAGTGCCTCGACATACGAATGACCCTGTTCACGAACAAATCGGTTTACGAACAGGATTGTACGTAAAATTTTGCTTCAACGTACGTACGAAATTCAAGGTACGAACGAAGGTACGAACGCAAAAAGCCAGTGGTTTCATTGTCATTGTTCTGCTTTGCTACGTGCGCTTTGAATATCCGAACAATGGGAAAATTGATATAGTTCGCGAACTTTTCGGTTCGCGAACCGGGTCCCGGAACGGATTAAGTTCATAAGTCGAGGCGCTACTGTACTGTGCATTGCCAGAGCTGCATTTTATCACTATGCAATCCTGAAAACTAGCAGTCAGTGCACTGCGTTCCCTATATCCAGATTCCTGCTGTAAAGTCTATTTTAAAAACCAAGGATTCTGAAAGGTATTGCTGCTCTTTTTAAAAAGGAGCTATTAATAGTCATTGCAAGTGCTGTTTATACTGGTGCTTGTTAAAGCAGTAGGGACAAGTTGTTATAGATGGACTGGCACCAGGGAGACTGTATAAAGATGATATTCAGCCTGCAACATGTAGCTGAATGATCAGTGGAATGGTAACCAGCTGTCGATGACAAAGACTTTGTTTGTCAACACTGACTAGGTAAAAACAATGTCTGCAGATGCTGGAAACCAGATTCTGGATTAGAGAGGTGCTGGAAAAGCACAGCAGTTCAGGCAGCACCCGAGGAGCAGGAAAATCAACATTTCGGGCAAAAGCCCTTCATCAGGAATTCCCAGTTAGCTGAACAGTTTATAGCTGTGAATGTGATATAGAGAAGGGGAGGTGATGTTCTTTGTTCTGCAGTAAAAAGTATGTAAAGTGTGAAGAAAACCAATTTATTTTTTCTCATCAGCTGCTGTTGCTTTTAACCAATAGTTCAAAGACTTCATAAGTTACAAACCAGTCGGTCTGTGCCTCCAGAAAGCAAGTTAAATACCTGGAGGACAGAGATAGAGGAAATGCAAGTAATGACAAGCCAAAAAGGATTATCTCAGTGAACCCTGTGGACAGGGATCATTGAACTGCCTTTCCAGTTTTTCGTCCACCTGTAACACCAAATGTTTGCAATTATATCTATTTGTATTTGTGTGTAGGAGGAGTTTTATAAGGGGGTTAGAGTTGTAACTAGTAGAGCTACATATCAACAATTTAGTTGGTTACATACAGCTAGACAATATTTATTTGCAATAAATATTAAGTACAGAAACCAAGTAGGTGCTTTATGTTAATCTGAATGTAAAATAGGTATATTGGTGACTTTTGTATACTGACAAAATCTTTAACTTTTGAGACATTTCAGGAATAGTGGCGAGTATGTCAGCATGCTACCAATGATACATTGTATCTACCTATTTTCTGAAAACTGTTTTTATTACTGACATGACAAAATGCTGGAGAATGCAGTAGGTCTGGCAGCGTCAATGGAGAAACAGATAATTTTGAGACCAATGGAAAAGAGGTAATAAAGTGATGTTTTTTATGGTATCGACAAAGGGGAATAGCAGTACAGGAAAGATATAGGTTTTAATGGTAAGTGTCAATAGCAGAAAATAAGTCAGCTCTGTTAACAAACCCATATAAAATGGACAAACATTTTATGCTCACACTTATGTTCCCTTGCCCCAAGGTGATGGAACATCACTTTACTTTCTACTAGAGCACATAACCTTCAGGATTCTACACTGGGTTCTACATCTTCAGAACATGAACAATACCCTCAATTTTGAGTATACACCCCTCCCCCAGTCTTATTTGCATGGATATGCTTTCTGTAACCCTGCTCTAAGTGGTGTAGTTAAAATTTATGATTAACTCTTAATAAAAAAATCAAAGAACTGTGGATGCTGAAAATCAAACAAAAACAGAAATTGATAGAAAAGCTCAGCAGGTTTGGCAGCACCTGTTGAGAGAAATCAGTTAATTTTTTGTGTCCAGTGACCCTTCCTCAGAACACCTATGATTAACACCTATCTTCCATCTCTAGATCTTTTCTCTACCACCATTAGCACCAACTGTCTTTTGCTCTACACACCTTCGCCATCTGATGCCAGACCTATAGGTTTGTCCAAGACTTGCAGTTTTTATTTCAGACTTCCAGTAACTGCACTACTTTGCTTTTAATTGGTGGTAGCACCATATCTTGTCTTAATTCTGGATTCTGAACAACAAGGACTAGTTTATACATTGCTGAGCTCTGAATGGCTCAATGAGAGACAATATTAATGATTTAAAGGTTCCAGAAAAAAAAAAAGTGTCATGTCCTCCAAAGTACCAATAAAAAGACTGCTCCAATTTACAAACCAACAATTCCATAAACCTGGAACAGAAGTCCTGGATTTTAATGTCCTGAAATATTTGGCAAGGCAATACTCTCAGTACTACAATGTAGCTCAGCTCAAATTGTGACGTCCATAATTTGGTTTGAATCCATGACCTTTTGAATTAGGGAACAGAAAAATGTTACCTTCTAACACCGTCCAGCCAATATTTGCGGCAGAATACATTTATACAAGACAATAAAGCCAAACAGGCACAAAGCTCTCAAAAACATACTGCTTAGGATGAAAATTAATGGAGAAGCTCAAATCAGGACATCTGGACAATTTTCATTGGTGCAAGTCTTGTTCGGGTCTGCATACCTGTCAGTCCTGTTATAAAAAAAATGTTACAAGTAGTCTGAAGGGACATGTAGGTAAAAACAAGGGCTGTAGATGCTGGAGTCTAAATTAGAGTGGTGCTGGAAAAGCACAGCAGGTCAGGCAGCATCCGAGGAGCAGGAAAATTGATGTTTTGGGCAAAAGCTCTTCATCAGCAATGTAGGGCTTTTGCCCGAAATGTAGATTTTCCTGCTCCTTGGATGCTGCCTGACCTGCTGTGCTTTTTCAGCACCACTCTAATCTAGACTGAAGGGACATGTGGTTACATTAAAATCAATGGAGATAATACACAAAGGCTCTAAATGTGTATTTCCCCAAAAAGTGCATGATTAGTTATATTTGCATACCATGCCTTGCTGCAAGAGCTATAAAGAAAGACAGTTCCAGCTACTTTAGTGTAATGAAGTGAAAAGGCTTCAAACTGGATGAATTTATTTTTTAAGAAAAAGCCTACTCACATTTTATTGAAACTATTTTACAGAGCACCTAGATGGAAAAGATAAATCGGGATCAATAAAGCTTTTAAAGTATTTTATAGGATTCTGTCTAGTGTTCATTATACTAAGAATCACCCAACACAAAGGCTATAAAAGCCCATGTTCATTGCTTGTTGTAGACAAATAGTTGGATTTTTTTGCTATTTTGGCTTTGCAGTTTTGGTTGTATTCAAAACAGCAAAAGTGCGTCAAAATTCAACAATATAGCAAACTATAACCTTTCAAAATCTTGGGTGTGCACTCATCGACATCTTTCTTTATTAAGATGCAAGACAATCTTTCAAAAAAGCAATTTATAAAATAAGACTGAAAAATCAATACTATTAAAATCCAATTATTTGTTTATTTAACAAGCAGCAGCTATATCTTCACATTGCATGATAGATAGCGATGAAGAGCAATATTCCTAATGAAGGGCTTTGCCCAAAACATCAATTCTCCTGCTCCACAGATGCTGCCAGATCTGCTGTGCTTTTCCATTGTCACACTTTTCGGCTCTGACTCTACAGCATTTGTAGTCCTCACTTTCTCACTGATCGTGTAGCACAACACAGCAAAATTCTACAAGTACAGAGAAACGTCACATCAACATGCTATCCTCACAAGATCACCTAAAGTTAGAGAAATTTCTGAATTTCTCAGGACTGAATTATTAAAATACATTATTCTTCAGACTGTCTTCAAAATAACTTATTAAAATTTATTGTACTCAAACTCCATTCCCAGAAGATATTCCTTATAGAGTGTGATTCAAAATATCAATAGCTGCACCTCTGGCCCTGAGTCCAACAGACTGCGCACATGACTGATTCCCCCAAACCCTACTTCGATCTCAACATCGACTAATGTTGGGCAAAAGAAAATCTCAGACATGTACACATAATACTGAGTGAATTAAATTCAGTAATTTTAGCAAAAATCTGACATGTATAAAAGAAAGATATTCTTCATATGTATGTTTACCTAATATTCAATGCAATACTAGACACCACCGCTATCCCTTGACACAACAGACCGAATTGCAGCTGGTTGGGCCTATTGCTTCTGCAATCATCTGCCAACCGATAGGTCAAGCTGACTGGAATGAGCTGCTCTCTCAATAGAACATTGTTATGATTCCCAGATACTGAAGTCTTGTTTTCACCAATGTTGCACACAGTTTTGGAAGATAACCAAAAGGCAATCAAGGAAGTAAAGCAAATAGTAAAAAAAACTCTCAGCCTGCTTTTGATCTCAAAAGCTTAGCTTTTGTATGTAGTGCAAGTGGTTATCATATTTCCTGCAATATGCTCATTTTGAACATTTTAAGTACTTGTCAAAAATACAACAATCCACATTGTGATTCAAAGTCTTAACTCTGAGCTTGTGGCTTAAAGATCAGTTATTATTATTTTCAAGTCTGTACAAATACAACTGCAACTCAAAACGTATAACCAATAGAAATTTAGAAAACTTTAAGTTCAGAATGGTATAAAATTAACTTTTGCTAAATATATACATTGTTGGATTTCTAAATCCATTAGATCCATCTGAGCATTTATATTGTTTCCAATTCCAACAGATTTAAGCTTTTTTTAAAATTTGGCACTGATATGCCCTGTGGTACTCCTGAAACTGACAGACTCATCATTTCTTTAACTTTGTTAGCTTGTCACATTACTGACAAATCTTGCACCAGCACTTAATGGCAGTAGCCTTCCCAACAGTACCCCTAGGTTTCCTGAGACAAGGCAGTGGCTCCAGGCCTTTCTCATTGATAGCATGTTATGTCTAAAATCCATGTGTGGACTGAAAATGAAGTACACACTGTGCAAGTAGCATGGAACAACAAATAATTTCTCATTGTCTGAAAGCAGAAACCGTAGAGCAACTCTGCAAAGCTTCTGAATCATTAAATAGATGTGGTCAAAGAAAATTCAATTTGCAATGACCAAGAAGTTCACATATTCAATAGAGATCTGATTCAATACTAGGATTGGAATAAAATGTAGTCTTTCCTAGCCTAAAAACTCCTGAACATCACAAAAGGAAAATCTGCAGCTGCTGTAGACTTCTTAACGTTACACCCACGGTTGAGTACTATGCGCGATAATTGAATTTTATTTTTGGATTTTGTCACTTTCTGCTCATTTTGAGTAATTTGAATTGCAGGGTACCAGTTTGCGTAGGTGTCGTGAATAGCATTTTGCAACATATTAACACCATTGTCCCACAGATTAGAAGTTCTATTCCAAAAGCTGACAGAACAGTAAAGCACAGGATTCAAAATAAATGTCGAATTTCTCAAAAGCCAAGAACATTATATATTTCCAGAAGAAATATTGCCTTTGTTAATTTGCCCGAATCTATGTCATTCTATTCAATTTCTTTTAATGGTCTTCATAGTCTGCAGACAGGTTGGAAGAGTTACTCAGTTCAACAAATGTGAGGAAATTGAACTAATAATAAAAGGCACAGCAATTTAACCTAAGATGCTTTCAAATATTTACTATTTGCTCCTACTCCTTACAGCTGTAGATTTGACTAATTCTAATTCAGATTCCAGGAGATCAGAATTGGTGAATTACCTCTCATTACAGCTTTCTTCAACATTTTAGACCACCCCAAAAAAGCTGGAACCATGAAACTCTAACTAGGATGAAAAAGAGCTGAATTTAGTAAACAGTGGGAGCCAGCTTCTGTTAATAGGTTAATTATGTTAGCATCACAGACTAACATCCATAGTCCACCAACATTTATATGGGTAGTGCTGGCTAAACCAGGCAACCGGAGATGGCATACCCTGATAATTAAACAAACACACAGAAATAATAAAAAAGAAATATCATAGACCCATACAGTTATGCAGCATGGAAACAAACCCTTTGGTCCAACTGACCAGGTATCCTGAACTGATCTAATCCCATATGCCAGCATTTGGCCTATACCACACTCAACTCATTCATTTCATATTTAAGAACATAGTCAGTTTCATTTTCTCCCTTCCTTGCTATAGTGATTCCCAATTCAAATCTTTGATCAAGGATATGCCACTGGTGTATTTCCCATACAGATTCACATTGCCCACAATCTGAATCTAACAGTTATCCAAGTATTCTGATATTAACAGGCATCAAAACTCCAAAAGGAGTCTGATTTTTTTTTGCATAGTCCCTGATCACCACAAAGCTCAGCAATACCAACAAGGAACATGTTGGTCCTTGCATTGGAGTTTCAAGGTCATTTTAAAATGAAATTCCATGAGTCAGACCATAGTGACGATTAAGACTAATAGAAATAAAAGGGAAAAATGGATAAGTTAGAAACTTCATTAATTTATGCATTGATCTGCATCATTTAATGGTTTCACAGTAAACATCCCAGTGTAGCAGATAGTGTAGTCCTTATTGGAATCAGTGCAAACTTATACATTCCAGGTTTATTGCATTTTCATGAATTTCATCCAGTCCCTATCCGTCACCACCCTCTCTACCCAAATGCACTTATTCTCACTTTCAACAAGCTCTCCTTCAACTCCACACACTTCGTTTAAATAAAAATGATTGAGGAAACTTGCAGGAGACTATGTCCACATTTTTCATGGATACATGGAGCATTCGTTGCACCTCTCTTACCTGGGTTATTTCCTTACCCTTTCCCACACCACTACTGCCATTGCTCTCACCGCAAACTAAGTACCAGCTCTGATCCCGTTTTTTTTTAAGTTTCCCTTATTTTCACATGCTTCAACTTTAATTACTACTTTCTTCTGCTCCTCTATTGCCACTTTTGGAGCTAAACTGTCAACCAATATCAGCATCTTCAATAGTCAATTTAATTACTGCTTTCTGTTGCTTCTTGGAAAGAAAGTTTAAGATTTTCCCAGTTTCTCTGTCACATCTATTCCATGCAACATTCAAACCAGTGCTTTGTGCCTTCCTGTTACCTCAACCCCACTACTGTGATTGACAATGCACTTGGTTATTCCCATCCTGTGTTGCATGCCTCACTTTCTCCCTTCCCCTTGTTCTCAACTTCCACCGAAGAGGCTGGGTTTTCAATGCATCAGTCTCAACTGTTCCACTAAAAACTACTTTCCCTGTTTTCCTATCAGCATTTTAAAGTAACATCCTCCATCACAGTGTCTACTTTGCCAACACTCGCTCCCCTTGCAAGCACAGAAGATGCCTGCCTTACAGACAAAGCCCCAAACATACTGCACCAAAGAGAGATCAGTAGAAATTATTTGGATTTTTATCTGATTACCATATTTCCTGCTCAAATTACAATCTCTTACAATATTGAAGTCTTTTTTTTGGTTGATTGCTCTGGTGAACATAGCCATTCATCTTTGTAAGTGCGATCCTGAGCTTCTGATCACCTGTAATTTTCATTCATTCTATTTGCTCTGACTTTTGTCCTCTGCTCCCTGCCATGTTTCAACATTGCCATGGAAACAGACTCTTCAATCCAACGCGTCCTCGCGAACCAAGTTTCCCAAACTAAACTAGTCCCATTTGACTGTGTTTGGCCCATATCCCTCCAAACATCTTCTATTCATGTACTTGTCCAAATGTCTTTTAAATGTTGTGACTGTACCTGCATCTACCAGTTCCTCTGGCAGTTCATTCCACATATGAAAATGCTGCCCCTCAGGTACCTTTTGAAACTCTCTCCTCTCACCTTAAAATATGCCTTCCAGTTCTAAACTCCCCTATCCTGGGGAAAAAGTCCTGTGCTATTCACCTTATCTATGCCCCTGTCATGTTTTTACAAAACTCTTAGAGGTCAATCTCCTATGCTCCAGTGAAAAAAAATCTATCCATTTTCTTCTTATAGTTCAAACCCTCCAATCTTAGTAACATTGGAAATCTTTTCTGCATCCTCTCCAATTTAATGATGTCCTACCTATAGCAGGGAAACCAGAACTGTACAGTTCTCTTTAAAGAAAGGCCTTACCAACATCCTTTACAACTGCAACATAACATCCAAACTCCTATACTCAGTATTCTGAGCAATAAAGGCAAGCGCACCAAACGTTTCTTTACCCCCTCAGTCTACTTGTGACACAGCCTTCAAAGAACTATGTACCTGAACCCCAAGGTCTCTGTTTGACAACAGCCCCTTGGGCCCTACCATTAAGCACATAAGATCTGCTTCTGTTAATCTTACCAAAATGCAACACCTCGCATTTATTCAAATTAAACTCTGCCACTCCTCAGCTCATTGGCCCAATTGATCAAGATCCCTTCGGAATTTTAGATAATCTTCTTCACCATCCACTATGCTACCAATGCTAATGTCATCCATAAACTTACTAACCATGCTTCCTAAATTCTCACACAAAACATTTCTTTAATTGACAAACAGTGGAACCAGTACCGATCCTTGCGGAACACTATTTGTCACAGGCATCCAATTTCTTTTTTTGTTCAAACATTCTGTTCCTTCTTAGAATCCCTACAGAATCCCCTGCAGCCCAACAAGTCTACACCGACCCTCCAAAGAGTAACCCATCCAGACCCACTCCCCTATACTATTACTCCACACTTATCCCTGGCTAATGCACTTAACCCACACATCCCTGAATACTATGGGCAATTTAGCATGGCCAATTCAACTAACCTGCATATCTTTGGACTGTGGGACTCAGACATGGGGAGAACGTGCAAACTCCACACAGACAATTGCCCGAAGCTGGAATCGAACCCAGGTTTCTGGTACTGAGGCAGAAGTGCTAACCATTGAGCCACCGTGCTGCCCAAAACAAAATTGTCCACCACACCCCTCTAGCCAACATCTTTCACAATTTAGCAACATGTAAATGCTCCTCTTGCAGTCTGCACTAAATCAATGAGAATGCATTTACATCTGATCTTATTTTTAATAAATCTTTTATACAGGCTTGTAAGCAGCATGCAAATCATTGCATAAACCCCTCTAAGAATTTTTTTTAAAAAAAGCATTTTCATACGTAGCACATCACAGTGATCCACTGACCAAGATGGAGGAGTAGCCTGTGAAAATGGATAGCTTGCTTCACTGGAGGAAGTTAAGGCAGACTACTCACAACTTTGACAATACTGTATAGATGTAAGAGGAATGTGGCATTTAGCCTCATCATAGAGATCCAATGGACTCTTCCAACTGTACAGCCACCATTTCTGCAGGAACAGCGATCACTGATGGGCCCTGGTTCAAAGAGGCTATATCTGTTATAAAGGCTGAAGAATTGAAGTATGAAGTTGTGTAAATACATGTGGAACATCTTTCCATCTTTTTATTTAGGCAGTTCACAACAACACAACAATTTCAGATTATAGACTCTGCTCCATTTAGTCATGCCATTAATAGTGCTGGTGCCATTTACACATTTGTAGACCCATATTTTGTTCCTTTACCCATTAAAATACCACTTTGGTCCTGCAGCAAATCCAATTTATCATTTAATCAATTTTTGCCATCATTTGAGAGACCACCTTTTCTAATCTTTATCCTTTTAATGTTATTTTTTTCCCTCTGCCCATAGTTAAAGCCTGTTAAATCTTTGATTTATTCTAGTTCTGGTCAAAGATCAGTAATTTGGAAAATAAACTCTCACCTCTTCTTTGCAAATACTGTCGAGTCAATTATTTCTAGCACCTTCTGTTTATACGTCAAACTTCCACACATGCTATTTTGCTTTTGTATCCAATTCCAACTGTAACAGGTCTTTGAGGTAGTCAGAAAAGCTGAATGGCTGTTAAAATAAGCCATGCAATTTGTGGAGAGAAAGCAGAGTTAATATTTTGGGTCCAGTGACCCTTCTTCAGAATTGAAGGAGTCACTGGAACAAAACATTCACTATTTATCTCTTCACAAATGCTGGCAGACATGGAGTTTGTCCAGCAATTTCAGTTGTTGATATTTGTTTTCAGTTCTTCCCCATTCAATATACTGATGTCAGGCAGACCAATTGTAGTCCACCTCTCACCCCCCACCCCATCCCATACAGAATAGTCCCAAGCAGTATGCAATCAACAGTCTGAGCAATAACTCAACGGAACTGTACTGTACTTAGTATTTTGCCTACTGCAGAAGAGATCAGATCGTGCTGTGATAAACATGATGGGTACAAATCTGTTCTCTAATTTATCTTATTGTGTTTGTGCCACTTCACTTAGGTTGTTTTCATTGCACTAATAGACAAAAAGTGTTTGCACCAGGATGCTAACACTTCTAAATTGTGACGATTGCAAAATCCAAAATCCTTTTCTTATTGTGTCTTGACTCCTGAAATAAACGAGCAATTAAAACACGTACGAATGTGACTTAACCTAGATTTTTGACCTCCAAAGTACAATAAGATTCCAGAAATGCACGAAACACTTAACAAGAGCATTTTTAAATGGGTTGCCTTATGTAATAAGGTCTGCTTTTTCAAATAAGAAATAACTCATCAATAGTCTGGTGATCTGGTAGGTACTGACATTATCAGTGTGAAGGAACTGATGACCCATACAATAGTTTCCTCCTGAAGTAAACAAAGGTTGGGGCAAAGCAGTGAAGGGAATATAAGCACATCCAGGAGGGAAATCTGGGAATGTTCACATTTTAGCTGCTCTAAACTATTTGAAAAGCACAGCAATTCCAAACTGAAGTGTCAAATTAATCTAACTACATACAATGGAAAAGTACAGCACACCTCTATCAGATATACAGGTATCAACAGTGAAGGCTTAATTGGATCCAAAATCCTCCCCAATTTAAATAAGATTCCTTTCCTTTAGCAGATCAGAAAAGTTTGTACAACTGGTTTAAGTGGTTAATCTTTCATCATGATTACATGTTGACTGAGCTCAAACTGTAAAAAGCTAAGTACAATATAGTAGAAATGGCCCCAACTTCGTAAAAACACTCAGATTTGCATTTTCAAAGGATTTTATACCTGAGGGCATTTTCCTCTGGGGGCAGAATACAGCTTGTTCCATGAATGCCCTGCTTTCTGCAAGAAAAAGTTACCCCATAGGTCCTTTGTAAATCTTTCGCTTTCATCTTAAACCCCTCTCACCTATGTGCTCTAGTTTTTGACTCCCCCACCCCAGGAAAAAGATTTTGACGATTCACTCTATCCACATGATTTTAGAAACCTCTAATAAGGTTACCCCTCAGCCTGCAACGCCCAGGGAATAAAGCCCCAGCCTATTCAGCCTTTGTATAAATCAAACCCTCTAGTCCCAGCAACGTCGTTTTAAATCTTTTCAGCACCCTCTCAAGTTTAACATCTTTCCTATAGAAGGGTGACCAGAGCTGTACGCAGTATTCCAAAAGTGGCCTCACGAATGTCCGCAAAATGCCAACCCAATTCCTATACTCAATGTTCTGACCAATGAAGGCCTTCTTCACCAGCATGTATACCTGCAACTCCACTTCCAAGGAACTATACACATTCACCCCTCCATCTCTTTGTTCAACAACATGTAAAATAAACAAAGAAAATGCTGGACAGTCTCACTAGGCTTGGCATTATCTGTACACAGACAGAAAGAGAGATACTGTTTCAGATGAAAGGTCACAGACATGAAATGTTAACTCTGCTTTCTCCACATAGATGATGCCTATTATGATTCTCTAGCACATTGTTTTATGCTAATTTGTCTCATGAGAAGAATTTAGAGTAACTGCATCAATGAAAAGTTCACAATATCTCCCCATGCCTGCGTGGGGAGGTGCATCAAGACCAGGGTGTCCTTGTGTATACCAGTCAAGGAAAGGAAGCACGCAGGCAATGAAAGCAGCAAATGGGACATTAGCTTCCATAGCAAGAGGATTAGAGTAAAAGAGAAGGAATTTCTCGCTGCAGGAGTACAGGCCTTGGTGAGATGACACATTGAATATTGTGTGCAGTTTTGGTCTCCTTTGTAAAAGGAGGATGTTCTGGCTATGCAGGGGTGCAACAAAAGGTCTACCAGGATGATTCCTGGAATGGCAGGAATGATGTACGAGGACAGATTGGATTGTTTAGAAGAATAGGGCGGGGGGGGGAGAGAGAGTTGAGGGTTTCTCATAGAAACCTATAAAATTCTAACAAGATGAGACAGGATAAAACACAGGATGTTCTGGATGACTGGGGTGTCCAGAACCAGGGTCACAGACTAAGGATATAGGAAAGGCATTCAGGACTGGAATGAGGAGAAATTCTCATCCACAGAAAGGAGTTAGGAGACGACTGAATATATTCAAGTAGTTCTGTATGGCCCTAGGGACAAAAGGAAAAGGGTATAAGGAGAAAGCAGGAAAAGGGTGCCAAGTTGGATGATTAGCCATGATCACGATAAAAACATGGCAATGGTTGAGCAAACTAAAAAAGGGCCACATGGCCTACTCCTGTTCCTACTTTGTGTTTTTATGGTTAAGTGGGCAGCCACAGTTTAAAACATTCAATATGACCATTCAAAATAAGTTGTGTGCTTGCAATGAAGAATACTTTTTAGAATTAGCTTTCTTCAAAAAATGTTCATAATAATAATTCAATTGTCATGTTCCAAACATTCAAAATCCATACAACTTTCAGAAATCACTTCTATGTTTTCTTGAAATGAAAACAAGTCATGCTACAGATTGCATCACTACTGAAAAAGTCTGACATGAGCTGTCTCCAGCCTAGAACTCCAAATTTGAAAGTAAACTTGTAAAAGACCCTTCCAGCTCATTTCTGTGCAAGATAAAAACCATTTTTAAAAAAGGAAAGCACAAGTTCCCTCTATTAAAAATGCAAAAGAATAATATCTCACCAATAATCTCAATGTTAAAATGTGGTCAGCCTCTAAACTGCTACCACATTAAAAAAATTCATTGCATTGTTAAGCATTGTTAAGTCATCCAATATTGGGAAGATATCAATTAGATTAATATTTCCCAGAAATATCTTTACTCGATTGTCCTGGAAAAAAAAGTTCTTCCAAATTATAAATGTTGGCCTAGCTAGCGACACACACACTCCATGAATGAATAAAGGTAATGACATCACCACCCCAAAGAAACCTAAATATATAAACAGAAAGCAGGATTTATCAGCAGTGCTTCGCCCGCGGCCCACTGAAGGTGTTACCTCGTAGGGTGACGAAATGTGCGGAAATGAACCTTCCAGCTCAGCGAGCAAACCTACATCCATAAATAAAACTGCCTTCTGGCATTAATATTTGCGGCAAAAAACAATTCATTTTGCAGAGGTATTGATGTTTCAAATTACATTTAAAGCAATCTTTCTGACAAGAGTACCATGCGATTCTAATCAAAAATCAGCAATTTTAATCATTCATCAAATGGCTGACAGAACAGAGCTCATTCTCCTGATTCTGTCAGAGTAACTTAGTGGTCAACATTTATTTTAGCCATTCCAGTTTCTACCCTTGAAACACATTTCCTTCAAATGAATATGACTTACAAGTAGCAGTGCACAGTATAGTATAAAATATAAATAGCATAAGATGACTCAATTTGGAGACTTCAGTAGATAGCGATGAAAATTGCACATCATGTCTTTCCAAATTCTAATATGAAGGGCACCTATTCTACTTGAGTCAGTGCACCTTATACCTGTACAACAAAGCAGCATAATGTGACAGAATAAGAAACCAGTGTACCAAGCAAATTGATTATTGGGTGGGCAACTGAAACGATTGTTGGGACTTTGTTTAAAAAAAAAAAAAAAAAAATCGGTCCTGACTTTGGTTCAAGTCATGCCATACTGGTACATTTTGCTGCTATAAGAATCAAATTGCTCTGTGGTGCGGTCATGAGGTTACAAACAAATTTGGAATGATCACTAACTCTACAAACTTTTTGTTTATTCCTTACAAGGCAAACAGACCCTGGGTACTCAGCTGAGAGTAGCTTACCTTCAGGTCCAGAAAAGCTTTGATTATCAGAATGGCTCAAGTCAGATTCACAATTCACTTGGACTTGTGCAGCTATAACAACACTCAGTCACCCAGTGTAGAGAGGTTTGCTCGGTTTGCCTCATCACTAGATCTGACAGTGCAACATATCTGTAATGCTTAGTCTACATATGCACTGCCTAAGTTTAAACTAAGCTTACCCTAACAGTATCTCCTTCTTTACTTCTATCTCTAGGAACAAAAAAACAACAACTTTGGGTCATCACTTCCATGCTTTCCACAGGAAGTCAGCTTGAACATGCATTGTTATTGCTTCATCAGTTGGTTCTAAATTTTGGAATTTCCTACCAATGGTGGAAGCACCATTCACAAAATAATCAAACCGTGATTGTAACGTGTAGTTTAAAATTAATTTATAAAGATTCAATTCAGAAGAAAATAACCAGAATGGGCAGCACGGTGGCACAGTGGTTAGCACTGCTGCCTCTCAGCGCCAGAGACCCGGGTTCAATTCCCGCCTCAGGCGACTGACTGTGTGGAGTTTGCACATTCTCCCCGTGTCTGCGTGGGTTTCCTCTGGGTGCTCCGGTTTCCTCCCACAGTCCAAAGATGTGCAAGTCAGTGAATTGACCATGCTAAATTGCCCGTAGTGTTAGGTAAAGGGGTAAATGTAGGGGTATGGGTGGGTTACGCTTCGGTGGGTCGGTGTGGACTTGTTGGGCCGAAGGGCCTGTTTCCACACTAAGTAATCTAATCTAATAAATACAAAGAGGCAATATTTTGTGCTCTTTATCATAACTGATATACTTTACAGGAGAAAGGTTTGTATGCAAGTGTCAAATTTCAAATAGGTTGAAGCAAAATGGTTTTATATTCTTTATAGTTGAAACGTTCAGTAATGTGTATTGCTTAGGTTTACCAAATATGGAACAATTATTGGAAATAGTATTGGAGAGCTGCTTGTAATCATTCAATTGCATTAGTTAGCATTTTAAGTGAAGCAAGAGGAAAATGTCATTAGAAAAAGGGAGAATTCTACCTACTCAGAATCAAGAATTCAGTAAGGGTAAATCAGGAAATTACAGAATAAACTCATTCAATTCATTGTGAGCTACACTTAATAGCATTTTCTACCTGACAACAGTACAAACAGAGGCAGAGGAAAAGCAGGCTGCAAGGATATACTATTTTTCTCTGGTGCACGTCAAACTTAGTTTTATTATTTTCATGCCCCCTCTAACCTGTGGATTGCACAAAACTCCAAAAGGTGAAATAATTGTCAGTTTGTGCTACTGAGAAAGACAAGCAAGAATGACCAAAGCTGTAAAAGGCATCATCAAAAGGAAATATCATTCATACACTCGTACTGTGTAACAAAACAGAACTGTTAAAGCACACAGTTGTAACATAACCCACAATTTAGATTTCCAATATGCATTCACAAGGCAGTTAGTTTCTTGTCAACTTAGTCTAATTATAGCAGAAACACAATGGCAAAAAAAAAAGCAAGTCCAGCATGGTGTCTTCACGCAATCAAACACTAAAACAGCAGTCACCTCTGTTCTTAACCTGCTACACTCCAAAGCACATATAACCTTTTTTTTGTGTGTTTCATTTCTAGTTGGTACTCACTACATTTTTGTCTTTAATCCTGTTCGAGTAAGAGTGAGGGAAGTCTGTTTTAAAAATGTTTGCCTCTCTTCTTGATGGCATTATTTTCTCACAGGATTACAGTCACCGCTGCTTTGTTTACAAATTTTCATATAGTCTGGTATTTCATTATCAAATTCTCTTCAACACAATGGTGATACAAACAGAGTAGTTTAGATGAAAGACGATGAAATTTTTATTTATGAACAAAGCACGACAATAATTAAAATACACAGAGTTACGAGCTTGCCTCAGCAGATCAGGGGACTTGTACACACCAGCAGTAATTTACAAGCAGCTCTCCAATACTATTTCCAAATAGGTTTACCAAACATGGAACAATTAAGTAGTAAAAACTTGCACTTATGTAACTTTGAAAAATAAATATTCCAAAAATACTTTGTAGGGTTAAGAACTTCTGCAAGTGGATGCAATCCAATGTCTCGAGATGGGGTTGGTAGAAAGGAGAAACAGGTAATAGGAAGAGCAGACAAAGTGTAATGGCCTGCTGTCTTTTATACTCCACTCCCAATGGTCAGTCTATGCCATCCTTTAAAGCAACTTCATGTAGCCAAAAGAAGCCTCCCAAAAACGAAGTACAATTTGTATTTGTAAGCTGCAGTGAAACTTGGATGAGTTTACAGTAATGCTTCTAAAAGTTGTCGTGTCTGAAAAAGAAAGGTATTTTGCACAGCACCAAGCCCTCCGGTGGAATGCTACTGATGACTCAATGTACACCAGGATGTTTGGAATTTTGTATATTGACTGCGCACGTTAAACTTTCAAAGTAAAATTGATGAATTGGTTTCATCCCACAAGATACAAACATGATATTCAAGTAACTATGGCTCACAACTAGTTTAAAATCATTTATAGCCTGCTAATTACAAGAACATTATTCTTTAACTGTTTCAGGTCAGGTGTCAATTCTTGATGCTCCTGTGCTAAGTATAGAATTTTGCGCAAACGATATTTCAATCCATTGCCAATGTTTCATAGCTGAAAGTCCCATAAGAGCTGGTGTTGAGCTTATATTCTATCTGATCAACATAGTTCACCTCATTCACTTCAGCAACTGATGTGATCAAATTATGATAATTGCAATTTTAAAATGTTATTTTTATTAATTCACTGGATGATGTTGGCACTAGCAAAGACCACCCCTCTGCCTCATCCCAATTTTTCTCAAATCTGTGTCAAGATGATATTCGCCACAGTCATGTTTGAACAAAATTACTGGATCTTTAACTTATAACGAAGAGAGGAAAGGATTCCAAGTCAGAATGATGTATGATTTGGAAACGTCTCTGCAGATTGTGGCATGTTCATGGATTTGGTGGCTTAGGAGGCCATTTCAGAGGATGGTTACATGTCTATCACACTGTTGTTGATCTGGAATTATAGGCAAGAGCAGTAAGTATGACAGATTTCCTTCCCAAAAAGGGTAGAAAGGGTTGAAGACAATTTCGTAGTTTCATGGTCAGTATTATTGGTACTAGCTTTTAAATGTCAGATTTAATTAACAAATTAATTTTCCCAACTTCCTGGGTGGGGTCTCTCCAGCAGACTATTTAACACCGAACTAAACCATAAACAAGTGGCAAAAATGTCAGTTTTTTTTATCCTAATGTTTCAAATAAACACAAAGCAATGCAGAATAAAACAAAATACACTTTCAACACCCATACAGGAGCTCTTTGCTTCACATGAAACTAATACAGGTAGAAAATCTTAGTTGGTTCTACATGAAAACAATAACTACACTTTGATAATATATCGAATTACTGCCTCACATTTTCTCAGTGGCATGCAGCTACAATGTAATAGCCATTTTAACCCCAAAGTTGGGTATTTAAAATGACAAATCACTGCCGACTTTTATGACAAACGGTTCAGAAAGTACATTTTTTGTGTTTTGAGAACACAGCAGAAAACAGCAGACAAGCAATAACAATGTCAGCAGGCAAAGAGCGTCATCAATACAGCAGGCTACAATTACCATCATCTTGTCATTGTCTTCTCTCGTAATTAAGAATCCACTTGCATTTTTCTTTTCACTGCCATGAAAACAAGACTACTTTTGCTCAACCTGTCAAATGCTCACACAAGATATTTTGAGACACAACCGTGGAGCTACAATTTCTCAAACCAATTTTTTGAACCCTGCTATTTGTCAAAGGCCAAGATGCATCACTTCACATATTCTTCTTGCTACTGTTTCCCCACTTATGTCGTCAAGCAACACGTGTTATTGGTAGGGACCACAAAAACAACATGGATAGTCTAATTAAGCATGCCAATTAGAAAAACTGTCAGATTCTTGACCTATAGGGTGAGTGAAGGGTTGTTGGGAGCAGACAGAAAAACAGAGCTGTGGTGAATACCAGAACAGCCAAGGTCCTATTATATATATCAGCATAGGCTTGAGGGACTGCATAGTCCACTCCTATTGATAACGATATTGTATTTTCCACTTCATTTAATTTTCAAATGCAAATGGTCAATCAGAACACCAATTCATTAATCTAGTTTCTTCTCTAGCATTCAAGCAAAGTTGAATTTCAGAATTGCCACGGCAAGTTTCTCTTTCCTCGGCATTGAGCTATACTGGGTCAGTAGGGTGTGACGCTTTGAACTACCAGAAAAACAGAACTGCTTTCTGATTTGTTCGATGGCACCAGCAGAACAATTGTTGTTAAACTAAATCAGAACCAATGCAAAAACTAATATCTTCAGCATCAGTGAAACAGTTATTACATAAGATAGCTTTCCACTTTAGCTACAATGCCTGATGCTGCCAGCCCTTAAAGCTTGCACAAATGTTGTTTATTGACAAAATCATTGTCTTCTCAAATTTTTAGTGAACATTCCATTCACCTGACTGCAGGTCAGAAGGATCAGGCAGACTCAACTTAGACAAAGTGACCCCGCAGTTCAGTTACAGCTTCCCATCCTGGCTGTCCCTCTTCCCCAGTGATTGCAATCAGGAGCCCACCCTACCAGACCAATGTAGCCTTGAAGACTGTTGCAGAGGTTTGCACTCATGAGGTACATGAGAGTTCCTAGCTCCAGTAAGGAAAAGAATAACTGACCTCCTGTGTTCCACAGGTGTATGTGCCACCATACAGTTGTTATTGTAAAGTGATATGCATAAAGGAATCACTTTACCAGCACAAAGGCATGCTAGAGAAGAGGATCACTTGCGAGCCTCATTACCAGCTGGTGTATGTGCAACTGAATACGCTACAGCCACCTCATGCAGTTAACATTCCAATTACAGGACATTGCTGCTGATCATTACTGGCATAGGTATTGGGGCAAGAAGTTCCCGTGCATCCACTGGGATGACACTATCATTTTCTTTGTCTGCCTGCAACAGGGAGAGAGGTTGGCCTACTTTCAGACTGGCAGAACTGTCGGATCTTTGACCATTAACTCCTTTTGATGAAGCTGCAGAGCTGGCAAGAGAGGACTGTGACAATGCTTACACCACTCATAGGAAGCCAAAGAGGATGCCCTCAGTTTGTTACCAGATGTGCCAAGAGTGAGATATTCTTCAGAAAAAGGGAGTGTCAACTAATTTGTCTAAAGAATCAGAAGAGTGGAGATCAGACCACCCCCACACAGCCTCAATCCAAGCTTTCACGCTTAACCATAAGATCTGTTGCCTGCGTTTGCATGTCCAATGGAACATTAGGCAGAGGTCATGCCCATACAAAAATCAAAAGATAGAGCTGTCACTCAAGATCTTGTATCTGTTGCTCCAAGATCTTCTGGCATGCATGCATTTGGTTGACACCACAGAAAAGATAGTGAACACCTTGGAGACCAGGTCCAGCACAACACTCAGTGACTGTCAAATGTATACTTCAACAAGACACCTCAACTTTGTTTCACATGCCCCTTCACCTCCAAGTTGTCAGTGGCCATCGACAGAGTAGAGGAATGCCAGCAAGTTTATCGCAGGGCTTCTTGTCAGAATACTCTGGGGGTGACCTGCTACTCAGCCTCCCCTCCACTACCAACTCTTGTGCAGGTGACTGTTAAAGGAGTGTTCAAATAAGAGGTGGTCAACATATGGCTCAAACGTGCAGGGTTTCATTCAGCAAGGGGCTGTGGTACTTTATTAGTCTCCAACCCATAGAGCAATGGATGCACGATCACAGATTATGCTCAAGGCCATTCTTCCATGGCTGACATACTTTTCAATCCCATTCTCCTACTTTTTTCATAACCCTCCATTCCCTTACCAATCAAGAACCTATCTATCCCTGTCTTAAAGGCACTCAATGACTTGACCTCCGCAGCCCTCAGCAATGACTCCCACAGATTCACCACCCTCTGACTGAAGAAATTCTGCTTCATCTTCATTCTAAAGGATCATCCCTTCACTATGAGGCTGTGACCTCAGATCAAGTCTCTCCTTTTTAGGGGAACATCTCTTTACCCACTGAATCCAGGCCTCTCAGTATTCCATAACTTTCAATGCGATCCCTCCTTATCCTTCTTAACTCTAGTACAGACCCAAAAGTTCTTAACCATTGATGTGACAAATCCTTCAGCCCTAGGACCATTCTTTTAACGTCCTCTGAACCCATTCCAACACAGTACATCCTTAGATACTGGGACCAAAACTGCTCACAATATTCCAAATGGAATCCGACCAGAGCGTTGTACAGCCTCTGCAGTACATCTCTGCTCTAGTACTCTAGTCCTCTAAAGCTGAATGCTAACATTGCATTTGCCTTTTTAACTGCCAAGTGAACCTGCATATTAAGCTTAAGAGAAGCCTGAACTAGGAATCCCAGGTCCCTCTGTGCATCAGATGTCCAAAGCTTTCAATCGATACTAGAAGAGATTTCTAGCTGAAAAAGATATCCAGGGCCATAGGCATATTCAGGAATAAGGCAGCAAGCTGGAAAATCAGCCATGGTTTAGGAGCAGCATGGTGGCTCAGTGGGTAGCACTGCTGCCTCACAGCACCAGGGTCCCAAGTTCGATTCCAGCCTTGGGCAACTGTCTGTGTGGAGTTTGCACATCCTCCAGGTGCTCCAGTTTCCTCCCACAGTCCAAAGATGTGCAGGTCAGGTGAATTGGTCATGGCAAATTGCCCATAGTGTTTGGTGCATCAGTTAGAGGGAAATGGGTCTGGGTGGGTTACTCTTCGGAGGGGCGGTGTGAACTGGTTGGGCCGAAGGGCCTGTTTCCACACTGTAGGGAATCTAATCTAATAGTGGATTATACTGAACTCTTTGAATGGTCTATCTTGGCTCTTCTTTCCTCAGTCTGTCTTACAAATACTGTTGCAAGATCTTTAACCGGACAGGTCCTCTGACATGTTTCACTTCAGCATGACGGCATTCTGTTATTGCTTTCTGGTCTCTTGAAGGCACTCAAAAAGCATTGGAGCAGAAGGGTGACAAGATTGCACCCAAGACTAAGATACCAAGTGGTTTTCAATACAGTTTGCCTTTGGCTTGCTTGAGCAAAGCCCCATAATCAAACTTCCCTCCAGGACGGAGAGATCACGGAACATGCAGTGCTGTGCAAGCACAGCTATGCACAATTAGCACAAAAGCTACATTTTGTACTGATTCACAAATGCAAGGGATCACACTGTTGGCATAGAGAATTAAAAGAGGTCACTATTTATCAGAACAAAAACAATATAAAATGTAATAACTAGCTAGTCTATGTCCCAATAAGTAACAACATCCTCTGAACTTGTAGTCTTTGAATTTAATGGTCCACTTTCTTTTAAAAGTATGGTCAGCTCACTCAACGGGGTACCTGCCAGATATAACAGGCTGCTATGAGTATGCCTGCTTTGCCTCACAAACACACTGGATTCTTGACATTCCATTTTGTCTCCATCTCTTCCTCTACAAAGACAACTCCCTTCTCTTGAGAGAGACTGAGGAGGGCACAGACAGAATGATGCAAGATGAATGTCATTTACAGAAGGTCATGGCCTGCTCAATGGTGGCTTCTGTGGAGAGCATTGCAGTTCTCCTTCACATTCTTCATCTGTGTAATCAGCCAGGTCTTGAGGTACCCCTTGTCTTCCAACACTCAGACAAAGTAATGCAAACCTTTGACATTTGGGTGTCTTCAAAAGACCAAAAAGCAATAATAAAATGCCATCATGCTGAAGTGGAGCATGTTCAAAGATCCATTCAGTTCAAGGTTCAAGATCTTGCAACAGTGTTTGAAGAGGGACATAGAATGAACCTGGCATTATTCTCATCTGGATTTGTCAAAGTAGCAGCTAAAGTTCCCTATATAAACTGATTAACTAAAATATGGGTGGATATTCATCATCGAACCTGATTAACTGAGTTTCTCTCAAAGAAGTTGCCTGATTGACGTTTATGCACTCTTCAAAAAAATTTATTGCTAGCTTCAGGATTCAATCTGCACAGAATGCTGGGGTAACCCTCAAGTTAAACTGTCAGTCATTTTTTCTGAAAAAAAGAGTAACTATGGTCCTCTAGACCTTTAATGGACTTTCCCTTGTAGTGGCATTCCCAGGCCCCTTAAGCACAGTGACCATACTGATATTGATCATTTCTTTCAATTGAACCTTATAATGACATGTATCTAAATTTGTTTGACTTTGAAATCCCTGAAAAAATTCATTAGGAATTTGACTAATACATCTAAACTTTTGGTGACCCAAAAATAAGTGCAAATTCCAGTGTTCCAAACCGCAGATAAGTAAGTAGCAGGATAAATTGGCTTTGAAACCAAAATAGCTTGAGTAAGCGCAATTATCTTTTCCTATCTAACAAAACCATTGAACATATTTTAGCTCACATTAGATAATGACAGTATGTCAGAGTCTTTAAAATGGACTGTTACAAAGTCTGGAATTGATTAGATTATACCAAGTTGATAGCAATGGAAGAACAAATTAGTCCTGCATTTAGAGCAGTTGTGAAAGAATTAACATAAACAATGAGGAAAGTATTATTCTCAACCCATCTGTTCGCATTACTACATAACATTGCAAATCCATGTGGCCAACAAGCAATTTAACAAGTGATTTCACACAATTTCACTCAAAGTTGTTAAACTATAACTGCTGAGAGCCCAACATTAAGTCTCAAAAGCTATCAAAAACTGGTATTGGATTTAAATGAGAATCCAAGTATAACTAGGTACACCGTAAAACATTCTGAAATAGATGAAAATATTAATCTAGAAGGCAAAGATGGCAGAGCCCAAAAACAATATTGCATATGCTTGAAATCTCAAACAACAGAAAATGCTCATAGTAGTCAGTAGGCCAAGTTGCACCCATGGAGAGAAAATAAAACATTTAACATTTCAGATCTTCAGGAAAACTTGCAGGTTTGCTCAAGTTAATGTCATCTTTTAAATGAAACACATCCTTCAGAACCTCTCTGCCCAGGCAACATCTCATGAAAATGATGTGCTGAATACATGAGAAAATGCAAAAAAGTAGACAGAACACGTTGCATATTTATAAATGCACTCAAAACTGGGAGGAGTACTGCACTAGTTTGTTTCTGCTTACAGATAAATTGAAATCATTAAACCAGTCAGTCACCATTGTAGTTGTTAAATTATGCAAAATTGTTAAAGTACAGTGAGACAGTGGCATCATAGTAATGTGATCTGTGAGCATGGGCAAATGTTCTGTAGTACAGGAATCCAAACAGCACAACAGCAGCTGCGAGAACTTCAATCCAATTAATAATTCTAGAATGGGAAACTAGCCTCAGCAATGACAACCATGACAACTATCATTTGTCACGATAAAGAAAGAATCATTTAGGTCACTGATGTCCTGTATGGATGAAAAAAAAATCCACTTTTCTTGCCCATTTTGATCTAGACAGTCTTAGAGACATACAGCACAGAAACAGACCGTTCAGTCCAACTCGTCCATGCCAAGCAGATATCCAAACTTAATCTAATCCCATTTGCCAGCACTTGGCCAATATCCCTCTAAACCATTCCTATTCATATAGCATTCCAGATGTAGTTGTGACAGCCTCCACCACTTCCTGTGGCACTCATTCCATACACACTCCATTTTGCCTATCCATGTCCCTCATGATTTTGTAAACCTCAAAAAGGTCACCCCTCAGCCTCCAACGCTCCAGGGAAAACAGTCCCAGCCTATTCAGCTTCTCCCTCTAGCTCAAATCCTCAAACCCTGGCAACTTCCTCGTAAGTCTTTTCTGAACCCTTTCAGGTTTCACATGCAATATTCCAAAAGTGGCCTAACCAATGTCCTGCACAGCCACAACATGACCTCCCAACCCCTGTACTCAATACTCTGACCATTGAAAAAAAGCATACCAAATGTCGTCTTCGCTAGAAAATCTGCAAATTTCAAGGAGCTATGAACCTGCACTCCAAATTCTCTTTGTTCAGCAACACTGCCTAGGCCCTTACCATTAAGTTCATAAGTCCTGCTCTAATTTGCTTTTCCAGAATGCAGCACCTCGCATTTATCTGAATTAAACTCCATCTGACACTTCCCAGCCCACTGGCCCATCTGATCGAGATCCCGCTGTACTGAGGTAACCTTCTTCACTGTCCACTACACCTCCAATTTTGGTGTCATCTGCAAACTTACTAATTATACCTCTTATGCTCACATCCAAATCATTTATATAAATAACGAAAAGTAATGGGCCCAGCACTGATCCTTGTGGCACTCCATTGGTCACAGGCCTCCAGTCTGAAAAACAACCCTCCACCACCACACTGTCTTCTACCTTCGAGGCAGTTCTATATCCAAATGGCTCGGCCTCCCTGTATTCCAGGAGATTTAACCTTGCTAACCAGTCTCCCATGGGGAACCTAGTCAAATGCCTTAGTAAAGTCCATATAGATCACGTTTACTGCTCTTCCCTCGATCAATCCTCTTTGTTACTGCCTCAAAAAACTCAAATCAAGTTCGAGAGACATGATTTCCCATGCACAAAACCATGCTGACATTATCCCGAATCAGGCAAAAGTGAAGGGCTTTTGCCCAAAATGTCGATTTTCCTGCTCCTCGGAAGCTGCCTGACCTACTATGCTTTTCTAGCACCATTCTTATCTAAACCCATTATCCCGAATCAGTCCTTGCCTTTCCAAATACATGTAAATCCAGTCACTCAGGATTCCCTCCAACAATTTGCCCACCATTGATGTCAGGCTCACCGGTCTATAGTTCCCTGGCTTTTCCTTACCACCTTTCTTAAATAGTGGCACCACGTTAGTTAACCTCCAGATTTGACATCTCACCTGTGACTACTGATGATGCAAATATCTCAGCAAGGGGCCAGCAATCACTTCCCTAGCTTTCCAGAGAGTTCCAGGATACACTTGATCAGGTCTTGGGGATTTATCCACTTGTGTGTGTTTCAAGACCTCCAGCACCTCATCCTCCGCAATATGAACATTTTTCCAAGATATTCACCATGACTCCAGACACACAGTAATGCCATTGAGTCTCAGCAATATTTGAGCATTGTGTTTGTGTTTGGCTTAACAAGAAGTGTCTGCATCTAACCCACAATCAAGCATGTCTTCTTTAACTTTTTAAAAAATCATATCTTTTCTCCTGGATAATGCTGTTGTGCTTCACAAACCACTAAATGCTTTGACACCATTTCAGTGTCTTACACTCAGTATGACCCTGGAGTGAAAATTGAAGGGCTAGAGGTTAAGTTGAGAGAGAAAGCTGAGGACGCACAGTTGGTACAAATGACAAAATATTTTTTAGCTGATTCCAATGACATTCTCTCCCCCTAGGTTAATGACTGAGCACAACACTTTTATATTGCCATGTGATGGCAATATAAGCTGACTTGCGATGTTGAAATCCAAAGGAATCAGTGTCACGGCTTCTCTTGATATCAAGGGAACATGGTCATCCTGTTGAGTATAGGCTGGGAGGCAGGAAGGCTGACAAAGTAATGGGGACATATCAGACATGTCCCTCATCTTTTGAATGCTTTGCATTGGTGGGAATTGAGAAGGTGGCAAAGAGCTTGGCTACCTGCAGACCAATGGAGATAATTAAGTGGGCAATTAAAAGTCTTTGCATTAAAGCACTAGCATTGTACCAACAAAGAGAAGAGAGGAGTCTTCAGCTCTAGCTTTCACCTCACCTTTAAATTACATGATAAATTAACTTTGCGCCCAGTGTCCTGAAGGAGTTCAAAAAGTAGTTAGACATTTAATACCTCAGAAACAAATTAAAAGTGATCTAATTTTGGTGAAGCTTTGCATTGTCTCATATACAGCTAAAGCTGTGAATTACATATAGCTAGTCCCACCAGTTGTTTTATGAACAAATCTATCTTCAACAGCTTTAATGCTAAAGAGAATGTTGATAAGGTAGCCAGTAAACATCTTACTTCCAGGTACAAACCCATAGGATTTTAACATCCAGATAAACACCAGAACAGATTGAGTAATACTTTCTCATTATTGCACTGAAACGTTTGTTACATACTGAAGTTTTGGAGTGGACTTTGAAAAAGACATATATATGCATATACTAACCTGAGTTCATGTGTGAGGAGAAAAAGTACAGCTGTCAGGAATGAGCTATTAGTGCTAGATCTGGGAGAGAACTGCTGTAAAGACTTGGTAGCTCCCAATATAAACAATGTGGTCATGTACTCACCAAGAAACCTCCATTAGTGTCTAAAATATCCATTTAACTGCAACAACTCACGTTGTTTATATACTCAGTGATGACGCAAAACCAAAACTTAATGTGACCTACTATCATTAGAAGCTGCTCTCCTGCTCATTTATTTGACTACCTTCTGTCCTGTGGGGGAGGCCCTGCTTTTCAAAAGGTATCTCAAATTAAACAGTTAGGCAGAGCTCATTACAGCTGGTCAGAAACAAAAATCTGATCGCTGTACACCACGATGGACATGAAAGAATAATCAGCAAATACCAGTGACCCACTAAATAATTTCCATACATCTCTTATCCCAGGTTGTAACTAAATTGCAAAATGTTATTAAGCACTGTTGACTGCTGCTGCAGTTATCTGAAGGGATCTGACGGATCATTCAATTTTTCCACCTAACCTTTATTGCTTGTGATAGAGCAATAAGACAAAGTGCATATAAAGCAAGTTGCTGTGCCAAAATGTTGGAGCTCCCTACCTAACAGCTGACACCACACAGACTGTAACTAAGGTGACGAATTTACCAACTTCTCAAGGACAATGAGAGATGGTAACAAATACTGTCCGAATCAGTGATGCCTACATTCCGTGAACAAATGCACAAAAAAAGTCCTTTACATACTGTCAACTATATGACCATTTGGAAAAGCATAGCATGATTAAAGGCGGTCAGCGTGGCTTTGAGAGGGGCAGGTCATGCCTCACTTATCTTATTGAGTTCTTTGAGGAGGTGACAAGACAAGTTGATGAAGGTAGAGCAGTGGATGTGGTGTTATATGGACTTGTGCAAGGCATTTGGTAAGGTTCCCCATGGTAGGTTCATTCATAAAGTCAGGAGGTATGGGATACAGAGAGGTTTGGTATCTGGATTCAGAATTGGTTGGCTGACAGAAGACAGTGGTTGTAGATAGAAAGTATTCTGCCTGGAGGTCAGTGTTGATGGGGTCCCGCAGGGCTCTATTCTCCGGCCTCTGTTCTTTGTAGTTTTATAAATGACTTGGATGAGCAGGTTGAGGATGGGTTAGTAAATTTGCAGATGACACAAAGGTTGGAGGCGGCGTTGATAGTATTGAGGGCTATTGCACGCTGCAGCACGGCAGACAGGATGCAGAGCTGGGCTGAGAAATGGCAGATGGACTTCAACCTGGATAAATGCGAAGTGATGAATTTGGAAGGTCGAACTCGAATGCTGAATATAGGATTAAAAACAGGATTTTTGGCAGTGTGGAGGAACAGAGGGATCTGGATGTAAAAATACATACATCCCTCAAAGTTGCCACCCAAGTGGATAGGGTTGTAAGAAAGCATATGGTGTTTTGGCTTTCATTAACAGGGGGATAGAGTTTAAGAGCCGCGAGGTTTTGCTATAATAGCTCTCCAAGTCCCTGGTGAGACCACACTTGGAATACTGTGTCCAGTTCTGATCACCCTATTATAGGGAAGATACAGAGGCTTTGGACAGGGTGCAAAGAAGGTTTACCAGGATGCTGCCTGGACTGGAGGGCTTGCCTTATGAAAAGAGGTTGATTAAACTTGGACTTTTCTCTCTGGACAGAAGGAGGAAGAGAGGTGACCTGATCAAGGTATACAAGATAATGAGAGGCATGGATAGAGTCAATACCCAGAGACTTTTCCCCAGGGCAGGATTGACTGGCACGAGGGGTCACAGTTTTAAGATATTAGGAGAAAGGTATAGAGGGGACATCAGAGGAAGTTTCTTTACACAGAGGGTTATGAATGCATGGGATGTGTTGCCAGCGGTAGTGGTGGAAGCAGAGTCATGAGGGACATTTAAGCGGCTGCTGGACATGCACATGGATAGCAGTGAATTGAGGGGTGCATAGGTTAAGTTATTTTATTTTACATTAGGATTAATCCTCGGCACAACATCGTGGACCGAAGGGCCTATTCTGTGCTGTACTTTTCTATGTTCTATACTCTAACTCAAATTTAATGGCCAAATAAGAACAGTATCTTCAGGAGGAAAAAGCACCATTGAAATACTGACTGTTCCAGAAATGCTGACCACCCAACCACCTTTTAAAGCAGAACTGTGTTGGTAGCTGTGGTTTCACACCTTCCCATTTTTGTTTTGAAATGAACCTTATCTGAGAAAGGAAACTAAGCTTCCAGTTTCTGAGGAAGCCAAAGTGAAATTGGAATCAGAAACTGAAACCTCTAGGAAGAATGAACTTCATTGAAAGCATAAAAAGTTGCAGGCCAATCCAAGCTCATAAAAACTGTTCAATCAAGCAGTCTACTATAGGTAAACTGAAGGCAGAGGCTATATCAAGGAGCTGGAAATTGCTGGATCTACACTATTATTCCAAGCAAATGGAGGTAGTTCTACAAATGCGCTCTTTTTGAAGAGGACATCCCTACTTGGTAGCTGCAGTTGGCTGTGAATCAGGCTGGCTTCTAGAACAGAGAAGCTAAATTCTTCATGAGAAAAATACTTTTGAAGAATTTTTGTGACTGAGATTGATGGACTATTAAGTTGTAAGATGTGTCTTTGAATGGCAGATCCAACTTTGTATAATTTATAGTATTCACAGACTAAAATTTGCCTGTGAATTTCTTTTCAACTAATATAGATGGAGTTTTAGAGAACAGGTGATTATTTAAGATAATATTTAGTTTATTGACTTCTACAGCAAAATACTTTTGATATAAACTGAAATCATGTGGCTTCATGTAATCATCCAGGATTTTTTATTTCTTCCTTATTTTCAAAAGAAAGTCACTAGACTCAATTGAGATTATAATACCACCTTCCAAAGCCAGACCAAGATCCCCTAGAGGCAGGTGTATTCAGCATTTAAAATGAGTCTTACAATGCAGTAAGTATCCCAAACCCACTTTGTGCAATCTAGATGGTCAGGAGCTTTCTGTCTCCCTTTAATTCACCACTTTAGATTGCACCCACAATTACCAACCACAAGCAAAATTCATCGAAGTGGTATGCAGCTCAAAGTGAAATCCAAACGTTGTTCTGAGTTGGAAACACCAAATATATTATCATTGCTGATAACTTCCCTGTCGAATTGGAGCTCAAACTTTCACACACCCACCATTATATTTCTCTAAAGTTCTAAGCCCTGAGGAACACAATGGACAAATTGTCACGTGTTGTGTTGCACAGACGCTATTTCAATCCTCTTTGAACGATCAACAATGCCCTGGAAAGGTTCCACAACTATTCTCAAGCCAAACCACACCAGCATTGCTGTTCCTGACCCCCAATTAGCAAATCTATCAAGGAAGGGGAGTGAGGGATTTGGAGGCAGTGGGAGTGGTTAATGGAGGAGGAAAGAGAGGAAATGAGGGGATTGGGGGGGGGGGGGGGGGGGGGGTAAAGGCTGGGTGATGCTGAAGGTATGTTGTGGATACTTAACTGGAAACGCAAGCTTGACTTCCACAGTTGACCCACATTACCTGGTACCAGCATTTCAAGATATCTGACAGGCATTGAATCCTTCCTTCCTCACTTAGAAATATTTCTCAACCAGTTAGCCAAGGAACAGCACTAAAGATATACACCATCCTTCTCAATGAGAATAAGTAGATGGACACAAGAGAAGAATTGTAGCAAAAATCTCTTACAAAGCAAGGCTATTTACTAAGCTGTGTATGATAAATGAACAAACTTCAATTCCTCAATAAATAATACAAGCAGTGGTTAGATGCATTATCTTTAATATGATTAAACACATACTATGTACAGTCAGAGATCAATATCACAATTCTTTACATGTAGCTCCCTGGTGCAAACATTTTTTGCATTCTACTCACGCTAGCAGCATTGTCAATCTCCAGTAAACCTTTTTCCTTTCTTTGAAAAGGATGTGCTCCATACTGCTCAGTTAATGCATGTCTTCACAGAAATCTGACAAGATGAGATATGACACATGCACAGCATTTCATATACTTAAAATCAAAATTAACTTCAGCTTTTTTAAAAGTATTAATATTTCATACTACTTGGTGAGTTTGAAGGTCCACCAGATGGCATCCTATTTTACTACAAGTTGTCTTGAATATTGTTTAACAGGCATAATTCTCTACTTTAAATTCAGTGAACGTCCTCATGACCTTCAGAAAAGTCAGTTAAAATTGCAACTCACTGTTTCCCACAGCAAGCCTTGGAGGTCGAAGTTGGTAAGAAGCTTGTTTAAAATTTAATAAAGACAATACTTTGACTTCATTGAAATAAAATCCTGAGGTTGATAAACAGCAAAAACCAATCTTGGTTATACCTTTCTCCAGAATGTGAAACAGAACTTTCCATGGTTATAAGATTATGAGGAACAGGAGTAGCCATTCGGCCCCTCAAGCCTGCAATACCATTCAACAGGAGCATGGCTGATCCAACATTCCTCACGTCTATTTGCCTGCTTTTTCCAGGAACGCTCAACTCCCCTACTGATCAAGAATCTACCTTCAAATCATTGATGATTTTTCAGTTGGCACTTTGGCCATCTACTGCAAAATCTCACCGTTGTGACAAATTGGACTGTCAGACCAGCATGGCTGATGCGGTTATGTGCAATGACGAAACAGATAAGATACTTGTTGACTATGAAGCCAGAGTACATAATAAAGCGGCCAATAAGGATTTTCTCATTTGTGCATTTCTTCAAGCCGAACTCTGGAATTGATATAATATTTAGAAAGAGGCTCAATCCAAGCCTTTCAAAATGGCAAACTCAGATTATGCAGTCACTCTCCCTTCCAATGTCTAAGAGAAGTTTGTTTATTTCCTTGTTTTTCTGTCCAAAATCAAAGTCTGATGGCTTTGCAAGCAATAGGCTTTAAAACAGATAGTGAAACAGGGGATGTCCAATTCACAAACGCAGTAGGATATACCAAATGCTACCCAAAGTCTACAAGTAACACAGAAGTGCAGCTGCTGGAAATCTGAAACCAAAATAGAGTTCTGGAGAAACACAGTAGATTTGACAGCATCAGAAAGAAAAATCAGAATTACTCTAATGAAGGGTCACCTGACTCGAAACATTTACTGTTTTTCTCTTATTAGATATAGCCAAACCTGCTGTGTTCCTCTAACATCCCGCCTTTAATACCTGAAGCCACTTTGAAGTAATCCGGAATAATTGTCAAGCCATATTACGGTGTCATTAGGCTGAAATGGTTATTAAAATAGGAGCAGTTATTTCTCAAAATCTATAGCATAGCACAGACAAAATGATCCCAAATAATAATAAACCCCAACAGTAGAAGGGTCCATTTACATAGAGATTAGAAAAACCAATGGAATGAATCAGCTGTCCATTAGGGAGAGGCAGATATACGTTCAGTATTGTGAAGTATTGAAGAAGTTCTCCTTTGCAACCCAGAACGCCAAAATGGCATGGATGAAAAATAATTTTTATTTTAAAATTTAGTCTTGTCATACAGATGTCACTAACCAAGACCAACACAGTGGCCATTCCTATATCTCTGGCAAGGTGAGTCTCCTCCTTAAATCTCTGTAGCTCTTACAGTGAAAACGTTGCCAGGATTGTAACTTGATGGCACAAGAGCAGTGACATATGCCAACGCCAGATGACAACAATTGCGGTTTTCCATGTCTTCTATACGCAGCTCTCGTAATAGCAGAGTTCAGGACTTGGGAGCTGAGAAAGAGTGAATTGCAGTGGGTGAATTTGATGTCTAACCAATCTCAATAAAAAGGAAGAGCAAATTTCTTTTAACAAAAAGACTTTTTAAAAAAAAAATCTAAAAATCTAAATCGGAACAGTGCAGTGCAAACAGAAGCTTCTATTTGTGTAATCTGACCTTGCCCGAAGCCTCTGAAGCATTTGAATATGAATGATGAGATCAATTAGCCTTCAGCTATTCTGAAGAAAATTCTGGCCACATTATCTTTCAAAAGTCATGTGTTGTTATGTATTGTTGTCAGCCAATTAGGCTGTGCAAATTCAATACCATGTTTTATTGCATTCCCAATATCTTAAGACCAGGCTTCACAGGCATTACTTTTAACAGCAAATTAGTTATTAAACTACCTGAGAAGTACAGAAGTATAGTAGGCGAGTCCTTATTTGCTTAATGCCTGCCTGCAAAACTGAAGTCTAGATCAACCTCACCCAGCAAAAACTGAAATTACTATTTCTATTACGATTAAAAATATAAGGGAAAATCAACATACTTTATCTTGTAATGTGTGACTGATTTAAGTAACCTTTACATTGTTCGAAAGTGCGTGCTCTGTGGCACAATCTCTGGCGCACCAGGTTGGACAGCATAAATAGGTGAAACACAAATATGAAGCAGTTCCATCTCAAGCAGCAATCAAAACTTTTCCAGGGCAGGTAACATTTACTTGATGAGTATTTTGGAGGCAGTATTTAAGAATTTCTAATTCTGCTCTGTACTGGAACTTTGCTTTTTTCTTTTCTTTGGATAAGTTGTAAGAAGAACGACATGCATTAGAAAATTAATTCAAGATGAGGTAGAGAATTCACTAATCTGAGTTAGCCTGTTGTGTTATGTACAAATAAATATGGGAAAAAAGGGGAGATAGTTGACAAAAGAAAAACAAATGACAAATCAAGGGAAACCCAGAAAAAAAAATAGACAGCAAAGAGGAACAGCTGTTTGGGTTGGTGATGTCATTTCTTCTGGTGACGTGTTTATTTGTTGATAGAGTTCCCATTGGAATGCCATGCTTCTGGGAAGTCTCATGCGTGTCTCTGTTTGGCTTGTCCAAGGATGGATGTGTTGTCCCAGTTGAAGTGGTGTCCTTCCTCACCTGTATATAAGGATACTAGTCAGAGAGTGGGTCATGTCTTTTTGTGGCTAGTTGATGTTCATGTATCCTGGTGGCTAGTTTTCTGCTGTTTGTCCAATGTAGTGTTTTCTTTAAACAGTTCTTGCAAGGTTTTTCGTAAATGACATTAGTTTTGCTTGTTGTCTGTATAGGGTTTTTCAAGTTCATTAGCTGCTGCTTTCATTGTGTACTCCCCATTCATTGGGTACCTATTCTTTTTGAATGTACTATATAGGTGATGTTCCTCTGCTCTTCATATCCAATAAACACAGTCTGTCGATTTCTCAGCAACAAACCTAAATAAACAGACAAAACACGTCCAGAAACCCTAGCCACTCTCCCCTACATCAAAGACATCTCGGAAATGGCTGCCAGACTACTCAGGCCCCTTGGCATCATGGTAGCCCACAAATCCACCAACACAGCAGCTAATGAACTTGAAAGACCCAATACAGACGACAGGCAAAACTAATGTCATTTATAAAATACCTTGTAAGAACTGTAAGAAACACGACATTGGACAAACAGACAGAAAATTAGCCACTAGGATATGTGAACATCAACTAATCACAAAAGGACATGACCCACTCTCACTAGTATCCTTTCAGACACCACTTGGAATGGGACAATACAGCCATCCTCGGACAAGCCAAACAGAGACATGCACGAGAATTCCTAGAAGCATGACATTCCAGCCAGAACTCTATCAACAAATATATTGACTTCAATCCCATTTACCACCCCCTGAGAAAAGGAACAGGAACTGACACCATCATAGGAAATGTCACCACAGGAAAAGACATCACTAACCCAAGGAAACCCAAACACAAAGCAGGCTACACCACCAGTGCTACATCCGGAGGCTCACTGAAGATGTTACCTCGTAGGGTGATGAAACATCTGAAAACAAACCTTCCAGCTCAGCGAGCAAACCTACACCCAGAAGTATGAAACTACTTTGAAATGTACAGTTTTTAAGAAACTGATTAACAAAAGTACATTTGCTCGTTGTGATGACATTTGACGGCATGTTGTCAAATCTGGTACATGCAGTTATAAATGGATGTAACTAATGAACTTGTAGACAAGTTAATGACATTGTTATGCTTAAAACAAGCATGCATCTCAACAAAAGTAACGGTATTTTCCCAGATGACCATTCCAAGTACCTTGTAGTATTTGCCACCTCTACCAGTGTATAGTAGTGGGTAGGGTTGTTTTGAGGTTGCTTGCTGTTACCACTTCTTTGTCGTGGGCCTAGACGATTAGTGGTACAGGATACATCACCATAGACTAATAACCACACCCCTTCCATAAGTAACAGACAAAGCTTTGATTGCATGATAGCAATTAGTACAACCACATTAGGTCAGGAGTAAATGCCAGGACCTAAGGGAGTTGGAGAACTCTCACCTCCATGCAGAGACAGAGAGAGATATCAACAGAAGAGGTACAGCCAGTGTAAGAGGAACATTAACCTCTTCAGAACCATGACCTTATTTTAACAAAAGCAACTCTAAAATGCATTACAGTGATGAAAAGAGTGAAGATTTGGTGCCACTGCTGGAAAATAATGAACTGCACATACCATGAACCTACAGGTATCTAAAATCAATTAGGCCATTTGCCCTCATCCTGGGTTTTTTTTTTTAATTTGAACTTAATGACTAAAATAAACAAATTCTCTAAAACTTGAGGTGACTATGCTCATTAAAACAGTTTGCAGTTTCAGAGATATATTTTAGACAATATAGACAAAGCCATACAGCATGGAAACGGACCCTGCAGTCCAACTAGTCCATGCTGACCATAATCCCAAATTAAACTAGTCCAACCTGCTTGTGCTTGGCCCATATCTCTCTTCAGTTATTATTCCTGCACTTATCCAGATGTCTTTTAATTGCAGTAACTATACCTACATCTATGACTTCATCTGGAAATTCATTCCACACATAAATCACTGCCCCTCATACCTTTAAGATCTTTTTCTCGCCTTAAAATTTTGCCCCCTGGTCTCGAAATTCCGTCTTGAAATTCCTAAGATCATAAGGAAAGAAAAAACAGTAGGCTGTTCAAGCCCCTTGAGCCTGCTCTGCCATTCAATAGGATCTTGGCCAGACATTCTTCATGCCCACTTTCCTGCAATCCTTTATAACCCTACTGATCAAGAATCTATCTCAGCTTTAAATATAAAAAAGGACACTGGCCACACAGCTGTGGTAGAAAGTTGCAAAGTAAACCCTCAGACAAAATTCTTCCTCATTTCAATCTTAAACTGGTACTCAAGTTCTGATAGCATGCCCTCTGGTCCTAGATTGAAGGAGAAGATCCGCTCAGCATTTATTTAGCCAAGCTCCTATATGTTTCAATCTCCCATTTTTCTAAACTCCAGTGAGTGGTCCCAACCAGTTTAGCTTTTGCTCATGACAATTCCCTCGTACGAGGATCCCTAGTGAAGCTTCTCTGGACAGCCGCCATAAAAAATGCACGGGGATTGAAACTACTCAGTACTCCAGATGTGGTCTCACCAACATCTTGTAAAGTTGCACTAAGACTGCCCTACTCTTGTATGCCAAACCTTTTGAAAAAGGGACCAGCATTCTGTTAGCCTTCCAGATTACCTGTTGCATCTGTATGCTAGCATTGTGTTTTCATACATAAAGTACCCCAAGTCCTTGGTATGGCACCCTTCCAAAATGAACTTTACATTTTCTCATTAATGCTCCATTTGCCAATCTTTTGCCCACTTACTTAACCTACCAATCTCTTTCTGCAACTGTTTGCATTTCTCTCAACTTGCCTTTCCACCTACTTTCATGTTGCCTGCAAATCTGGCTACAGTACATTTGCTTCCTCCTCCAAGTCATTAAATATGTATTGTGAAAGGTTGCAAACATTTTATAACATATGGCTCACATCGTACTAAAATTCTAACCAATATATTAACTTATTTTCTGGACCAGTTACTACTGCTGATGGTGCATAAGGAGCTGCATGAGGTTCTTCTTTAAATCTTGAAGTATTCTGCCTTTGACAACAATGACCTTCTGCACCCATAAAAGCAGTCCATAGAGCTGAATAGAACAGTTGTTAAGATTAATCCAGTATGAGTGATATTTTAAAAAAGTGAAACAGTCTCCACAAGTCAATGAATTGATAGATCTTATTTTACAACAAACAATATTTTTCCTCTCCAGATCAGCAGTAGTCAATGAATGTCGGAGGTCCAAAGTACCAGAGTTTTTAAATCTCGTAAATGTTCCTCTAATTTTGGAGCATTATCATTTAAACTGAAGTTTATTTTCAGTGCCTAAGGCATAAACCAATTTTACAAAGCACAAAGAGCCACTTTCTTTACAGACTCCATTTGGAAGTCTTCAAAGGCACTTTTACTAACCAATTATAATGGTATGGAGTACTGACATTCTCACTTACAGATAACAATGGCCCTACTCTGCCCAATCTATTGGCACAAGCCGTGATAAAAGAATGGAGCTTTTGTAACTAAAGCCCCAACAACTAGTGCTCTTTCCAAAACATTCACAAATCACTCACTATTATAAGAGATGCAACAAACCACTTTCAACAACAGGTTTCTCTATGTCTCGTGTCTTATCAAGGCCTGCTCACCCAAATAAAATTGGCTTCTCTTTCACCTCCCAGCAGCTTCTTGATCTGGTGGTATGCTCGAACCTCTCCATTCTCAAAGGTCTTCCCCTGCAAAGGTCTTTCCCTTCCCAATTCTTACCCAAAAACACTTCGATATAAACTTATAATAATTGCACATTAATGAACATTCAAAGCTAATATCAAATAAAGTGCAAAATAAATCTGTTCCTTACAAGAGTCATCACATGTCAAACAAACAGCCCAACGAGTCTTAACCACTTTCTAGCCTCAATGCATATGCTTGAAATGCTTTAAATAGTGGCTGTTCCTTATTGAGACAGGATTCATAACATCCTGTTCCTGCAAGGCCTTGCAAATGTTACATCTGAATCACTACCTGTCAGAATTAGGGTCAATAAAACTATATAAATTTTCTCCATGCAGACAGGTGGCATGCTGTGGTCCAGCTGCTTGGAGTGCTCAATGATAATGTGGTCAGATTAATTCTTTGTAACACCTGGGATAGATAGACCCTGAAAATGCAAGTGTGCTGAGGTTCTATGCAAAGTTTAATGCAGCCGCATGAGGCAAAGTAAACCCTTCTCTACAGATATTTATCTAGACACATGGTCAATCTCCACCCATTAGGCAGCTCAATCAGCTGAGAGCCACAGCTCAGATCTCCCTCGTACCCACCCTGGCACCTCTTAAAAAGGTTCATGAGTCCCCGTACATTCCTTCAAAAGGGTTTTTTTTTCATTTCACTTTCCTTGAGATGCCATCTTGTTAAACTAAATTATCACATCCCTCACTACAGTGTACTAAATATTTGGCTTCTTCTTTTGGCATGGGATTACAATTACTGACTTGTTCATACTGGCTCCAATGGAGGTGGGCGCATGCAGACGAGGTAGCCATTTATTCCATCTAATTTACCTGACTGCAACTTGGGGCTGAAGGGGTCTCTCATTTTTGACACCCACTTCACATAGTCAGCTGTGAAACTCAGGGTACGTTTTGTTGGAATCTTGAACTGATGTCACTTTTAGCAAAGTTAAAACTATACACTGAACAAAACGTACAGCCCCTCCTTGACTGTCAAAAGCCTGCCCAATGGCTGAGGTCAATGACCTTTCATGAACCCCGACCATTAACTGCATCTCTTCATAGGTTTACAAAAAAAAAAAATCAGCAGACCAAGCTACACCTTTTTCTCTTTAATTTTAGATTTCTATTCTCCAGAGCATCTGACTTTTGCTTGTTTCACTCCTTTGCTGGTTCTACTGAAGAGGTTAATTATTTATACCAAGTTGGCTGGGGATTTAGATTGAACTACCTGACACTGCACAGAAACCATCCAATTTATTTGTCATAGCCCAGGGAAAAGAATAAAACTGCACATATATTGAAAAGTAACCTTGTTCTACACCGAATCAGCCTTCAAATATTGCAGTGGCGGGATATGGATTGCAGTGTTCCCCATGGTTTTGTAATATTTCAGTGTTCAAAAACATTTCCTCTCTGAACAACTGATTGCTTAAGAGATTATCAGTCATAAGTAGAGGCAGCTAAAAGAACAGGGATCAGGAAGGAAGGGAGATCGATCATACAACTAGCGGGCATGGAATTCTAATAGAGATTAAAATCTGAATGGGTTGGGGAGGAGGGCAGAAACCAAAAAACATGATGAAGAAAACACAATTATCAACATTTAATAGACAAAAAAAAGGTGTTGAACCAGGAGCCCATAAATATTTGGGCATTGTGTGACTACAGCCTGGTTCCAACAGCAAATTCAAGTTATTTGAATGGTTAGTAAAGGCACCCGAGCTTTATATCTACTGTCTGACATTCAGTGGCCAGTCATGCATTGTATTTCTAGGAATTAATGTTGATACAAGTTAACATATAATTACATGAGTAAGAGGCTTGTCATAGAAAAAAAGTGAACTACAGAAGTTCGGGTCTTGTACACTGTGAAAAGCACTTAACTCAGTTAAGAAAAACAGTATCCAAACAGTTGGTGCAGTATTCATAGATTTTTCTGGTAGTAATTGAGATAATTTGATAGATAATTAGGCAGTACCTTAAAAGGAATCTCGAGGAAATCCATAAATTAGAAACAAACCTGTTTTGTTTATTGATACATAAACAAATATATAATTATCACTGCTACCATAGTGCTGCAGAACACTATTACAAATATTATAGAAAGCTGTAACAGAATTTAATCTGAATAATAATGATGTGTGCATGGTATAGAAGAGAAAGTGATTTAAAGAAATTGGGGACATACACAACTAACAAGGAGGAATCAATACATATAGAACTCTTCTCACCCCATCCTCCATTAGACAATATGTTTCTGGTATAATGGTTTCAGCCTTTGGTTTGAGATGGAAATCAGTGCTCTATTCTTTCATTCTTTGCGATTCTGCTTGATGTTTCAGATATTATTTCTAAACATAATGTTAAGCTTCTAACCATCTCTACTTTCCTTACCATATCTTGGTTTGTGGATGAAATGAAACCCCAACAGCAGTGAATAATTTCAGCAGAATGCACAGATTTATTTCAGTTTTGACTTAAATTTAGTTATTTTTATTGCTACTGTCCATATGTAAATAGATAGGGTTATTACATTGCCTGTCTTAAGCTTTGGCTGAATTGGGCCCAAGTTAATCTGGAATTGAACTCAATACTTCCACCCCCCAGACTTAAATTGACCCATTAGAGACTTCACTTTAGTAACTTACAGCATTTGAGCACTGCTGAAAAAAAAAGCTGCCAAGGCTTTTCATTTTGCACCCATTAAGACAATTCATAAGAAATACCCAAGAAAAGAAATATTTATACTGTTCCAGAGGAGAGGGTTGATAGATAAGTGGACTCCTGTAATCAAGGACATTGTCAAAGAGAATGTACCAGTTAGATATGAACATGTAAACAGATGAAGAGCAGGCCACTGTATCCCCCCAAACCTGCTCTGCCATTCAATAACATCATGGTTGACCTGATATTAACCTCAACTCTACATTCTTCCATATCCCAGATAATCTTTCACCCTATTGGTAATCAAAAATTTGTCACTGCTTTAAAAATATTTAAAGATTCCACATCCACTGCTTTTTGAGGAACAGAATTCCAAAGACACTCAACCCTGTAAGGAAAAAAATGTTTCTTCATCTGTTATAAGTAGTCTGAAAATAAGAGCATCTCTATGACCCCTAAGTCTATATACTCCCCCAAGAGGAAACATTATTTCAACATCCACCTAAAGCCCCTCAGGATCTTGGTGTTTCAATCAAGTCACCTCTGACTCTTAAACTCCAGAGGGTATAGACCCAGCCTGTTCTCTTAAGGCAATCAGCTCATTCAACAGTAAAGCTTCTCTGAAGTGCTTCCAACATATTAAGATCCTCCTGTAAGTAGTGACTAGTACTGTACACAGTATTCCAAATGCTGTCTCACCAATGCCCTTCATAACTGAAGCATACAGTCACTAACTCTTATATTCAATTCCCCTCGCAATAAATAGTTAACATTGTTAGCTTTCCTGATTACTTGATGTACCTGCATATTAATCTTGTGGCTCATGCACGAGGGATACCCAGATCTCTCTTCTCACACCACCCTCCATTAAATGTTTGTCTATTCTTTCTGCCAAAAATGGACAATTTCACACTTTCCCACACTGCACACCATTTGCCAGATCTCTGCCCACTCAGCGTAGCTACATCACTTTGTAGACTCCTTATGCCCTTTTCACAATGCACTGACAAATCTTTGTGCCATCAGCAAATTTAGCTACCATATCTTCAATGCCTTCATCCAAACCATTTATCAAAATTGTAGAAGTTGAGGCCCCAGCATCAATCCATGGCACACCACTCATGGCATCCTGAAGGCGGCCCACTTTCCCATCAGCAAACAAATCTTCCATCCATGCTAATATGTTACACTCTAGACCATAAGCTTTTATTTTCTGCAATAGCCTTCCATGTGACTCCTTATCAAATGCCAAAGATGACAACTGACAGATAACCGCTAAACACTATTTAAAATTTCAAAACAAGCAGGGTAGGATGGCAGGTTCTATGTCCACCCCAGCTAGAACGGAAAACAAATCCAGGCCTGTTGACATCAATCTTATCTATACATGTCATAATGAAACGTGAAACAATACTCAAAATTCGGTAAAACTACATCAACGCACCTTATTTAGCCATCAGGTCCTGGAGTGGGGACTTGAACCTGGAACGTCTGGCTCAGAGGTAAGGTGACTACCCACTGTGCCATAAGAGCTCCAATGAGGAGCTCTGGCAGACGGTCCACAAAGTTTAACTATACACACTAATTAAGTAACTATCAGCAAATTTATTTCATGCTTTTCATCTAATCAAAACCCATTATTATTTCGAGGTTGGGGAGAAGCGAACAAAAACAAAATTGCATTGCAGAAAAATAAGCTAGTCTTGTCACCAAGCTGACCCATCAGAGAATAAAAACTAAGTGAGTCACCAGAATTTTATAATTACACAATTTATTTCCAGGGGAACGTTTGCATGGAGAAACAACTTATGTCACCTTTGTATAGTAGTAACTGGAGAGGAGCCTTTGGAAATATAAACGGCGTAATGAGGTAAATCTAGAGATGGTGCAAAAGTTCAGGCTGCTTCACAGTCAGAAGGAAAGTAGACAAAAACACATTTTCTGGAGAAATCCAGCAGACTGGAATATCAGGCAAGAGAAAACAAACAAAGTCAATGCTTCCAGTCCAGTGACCCTTCTTCAGAACTCAAGTAGTAAAACAGAGTTTTGAATAAAAGTATTAAATAAAAGCATTGTAGGCATTTAATAAAGTCAAATTTCATTATCAAGGCTCTTTAAGCTAAAACGAATCAAACAAACAGTGTTTATTTTGAAAATTTGTTTCAGCTTTAGGAAACACATCACATGTTGAACTGATCATCCAAGCACAAAACCTCAGGTGCTGAAAGAAAAAAGTGCTAAACTGACTGCAATTACCACTTGTGAAATGTTGTGCTGGGGTATTTACCAGTTGCAAGGGTCACTGGACCCAAAACTTCAACTGATTTCTCTACACAAATGCTGCCAGACCAGCTGAGCTTTTCCAGCAATTTGTTTTTGCTTCTGATTTCCAGCATCTGCAGTTCTTTTGGTTTTATTGACCAAATGCCCTGCCTTCTTTTCATCGATGGTAATTGTGCCTTCCTCCAAAATGTCCCACCAATTTGAATTTTCTGTTAAAATTTCCTATGCTGCACCACCTCTCTTCCATTCTGACAAGGTCTGCATTAAACCCCAATTCTTGGATCAAGCTTTTGGTGTATTTCCTAATATTGCTCCTTTAGGCTTGATGACCAATTATTTCTAATTGCATGTCTATCAACCAAGGATACTTTGGGCAATTTTTCTAAATTATAATCACTTATTCAACAGAATATCTATCTTATAGTTGCAATTACAACAGCTTACCTTAAAAGAATGTTACATGTGAAGTTTTAAAATTTGACCAAAGATTCAATATTTACAGTTGAGTAATTTCTGATGTGCTTTTAAGATGTATTTTAAATTTGCAACAGTAGCTCAAGGAATCAGGGATGGGAAACAAATGCTGACCTTGTTAGCAATTCCATGAATGAATTTTAAAAATTGCACTGCCATGTGGCTAAACCTGCTAAGACTTCAGGCAGGATTCTGCTCCATCATTCTGAACCAAAATCAGACTGGAAATTGCAAAAAAAAAAACCCAGAAATTTCATCAGTTCAGTTTACACCTCAACTGTCTGCATTGCTCTCTTCCCACCAGTGAAATTCCTAACCCTGGTACATCACATACAAATTAGAGATGAAATGGTACCCAGTTCCCTATTGTCTAAGCTACTCATCATCATTCATAGAGGCTGCCACAGGGAAAGTCATTCATTGACGGTCCTCAACTTGAAGATGACCTACCCAGTGCAAATTTCTGTCATGGATGCTCACATGAATGAACAGGCTGATTCGCAAGCCACAGATCTTTGCGTACATGCAGCAGGTTGATAAATATTGCAATCCAGAGTGAAGCATTTCTTCCCTTTCTTACCCTCTGATGTCAAGCAGTAAAATCTAATACCAGCACCGGGAACTCTGTTGCATTCACTGGTCCGGACAAAGCATGTGCTTCAGTAAATCATTCGGTTGCAAATTTTTCTCCAAAGGTTAGGACGTCCAGGAAACTTCTTCACAATTCTGCAGTTGCTTCATGATGATACGACTACAATTATCGAGAGATCGGTGGAAAATGTAGCCTCCTCCATCTGGAAGCAATGGTAACGTACAGCAAGAGAGGACAGGAGCTTTGTAGCTGTCTCTTCACTCATGAACATAAATAATGCCCAGATTAAATGTGTAACATTTTGCCTTTTAGGAATTATGCAACAAATATCAACCCATGTTTGCCAGTTTTCTAAACAGTTTATATTTACTTTAATAATCTTGCAAGGTACGAGTGATCGCGATCCAATGAGTCATTAGCATATTATTCCAGAACAGTCAAAAACAACTTGGCGTGCTAACCAATTTCCAAATCATATTTATTCAAATGAAGGGTAGAGGTTCATTTCAAGCGATGTTGGGAGTTCAATTCAGTGATGAATTTAACAGTCACCTTGGAATTTCCAGTAATGTTTTGAAATTCTCTAACATTGAGTGGCTATTAAACATAAGTGAGCTAGAGCCCTCTGTATCCTGACTTTAAGGGTCTCTTCCAGAGAGCTTCACATGCAATGGAATTGCCCACCAGAAAACTCACATGTAGTTAGCTGCAACAGAATCTGCAGAGATCCAATCTGCAAACCCAGAGTTTACTGCTCCAGTTACTCTGACCATTGGAAAACCCATGCCAATGCTCTGTTAGCTTGAAAAGCTACACTGTTAAAGTCAATAATATGTGATTTGGAAAGCTCCATTGTTACTATACAATATCCTTCTTGTGGCTTTAAAGGAAAACGTTCAAGGAAGCGAACCAGGACAAAACATTCTCAACAGATATTCACCAATTAACCAACATCTCTTGTACAGTAAAATTCAATTGCTGGAGGCTGAAAAGGTTTATGCAAAAGCAACTGACATTTCTTTCCCTTAACCCTCAAGCTCATAGTCCCAATACTTTATTCTAAATCACAAGTGCTAAATTGGGTTGCTTGATATTCTTTAATCACAGGCAAACTATGTGAATCACTTAATGAGGATCGCTTCTTAATTAAGCTGATCTTTCACCGTAACCCTTCAAAAACATCCTGATTAAGAGCTGCTAACTACATGATTTCAACTGTACATTTCAGTTTAAGATCAATTCCAAATTAGAAATGAAATTAGATTGGTTTAAAAAAAAGTTTCCTGACAAATGCATGCACTCAGTCCATTTTGGGCTGAAATGAGGAGAAACAGCTGAGCTCGGGGGTGACAAACATTTAAAATTCTCTACCATGAAGATTGTGGCGATCTATCGAGGAGGTATAGGGAGAAAGCAGGATTATGGCATTGTGATACAGAGGATCAGTCAGGATCATGTTGACTGGCAGAGTAGAATGGCCTACTCCTATTTTCCTGTTTTTAAACTAGATAATACTGTTTAATGTGGCCAGAAATTACGCGATTAACAGACATCAAGGACACCAAGATTGGGTTACAAGATCTGAAATATTTAACTGTTTCTCTCTCCAGAGTTTCCTGGCAGGCTCCAATGTTTTCTGTTGTTATACAATGTCTTGGATTATTTTAACCTATAACAACTTCTTTTATTCTTTAAAAAACTGAAAAAAATTGTACAAATAAAACTCTGTTTAGTAATTTAAAATTAAGGACATTTGCAAAATTCATGAAATAACCACCATAACGGAGAGAAAATTGATATTTGTGGGAATACACATTTCTGCTGTTGCAATTTTTCAAACATCATGTTAGGAGTACAAGAAATATTTTGATTTAAGCTAATACAAGATGGAAATACCTTTTATTATAAAAATTGTAATGTCATTCATCCTCCCATAATTAATTAACAGCCAAATAAAGTTATAGTGCACACATTGGTTTGAGCTTTTTTTAAAAAAATTGATTGTTAATTTGCAGAAACAGACATTCTCTCATGTAAAAACATCACCCTAATGCATTTACCCAGCCTACTGTTCACAGTAGAAAAGAACGCACAGTTGTTTTATGCGCAATGGCCTGCATCACAGACGAGTCACAGAGCAAAACTTCTGCTGAGCTTCAGACAGATAATTCAATCTAATGACATCAAAAGACAGCAAACTCAATCTTGCGTAATTACGTTTTGCCGAGGGCAGAACAGCAGAATGAGACATCTCAGCCCAAAATAGTCATGCAATGACATCACTCATCAGCACTGATACCATTATTTGCATTCCTAAACGAACAGAATTCCAGCTTTTCAAGTGTGAAACAGGAACATTTGTGCGAACCCAATGCAAATGTAGTCCAAGAACAACATTAACCAGAAGTTTAAATATGGGGAGACACACATTTAGACTAAAATCTATACTGTGACAAATTTATATCTTGTTAGCAACTTATCATAAAACAGAAGAATGAAATATAAGTAAACATTGTTTACAGATAAGCCTTTAGGGAACAAGTGACACACTAGAATGTTGATTTGCTATTTGCCTTTCTGTGGAAGTCCTAAGCGGAATTAATCTGCTATGCCTTGATCATTGCTTCTCCTACTCCCGCAGTCCCATGCTCCCTGATCTTTCATTGCACGGTTTCTGAAATGTCCATAAATTACTGTAAAACTGTTAACATGCCATCACTGCTCCTCTGAAATGGACATCTTCAAGAGCTTGCACAGAATATTCTAGACAGGCAGAAGTTGCTGCCACCCATTCCAAGCTTCTCCAGACTGTGTGCTGTTGAAGCCTCCCACTCCAAATTCAATCCCTAAACTATAACGAATTGAAAATTTCCACTTTTATACTGGCAAGCCCTGCTTTGAAACAAACCTTGTCAATGCAACGTAACTGAAATATTCACGTCTACAAATTTCAATTTATAAAACACCCTAACTGACACTGAAAATCAGGGTTTGGAGAACATGCAAAATAATTGGTCTCCACACTACTTCAATATTTTGTTCAAAAATTAGCTAGTTATCAAACTCTTTGATTGCAGTCAACAGATGTATTCATTTTCACTATCACTGTAAGGGGTCATCGTTTAAAAGCCAGACTGGGTGCCAACACTGAACTGCAGCCTGGTATCAAAATAGCTGTGGGAGAAAGCTTTCCCAAGTTCTCCATTTTCTTTGAATCCTTCAAACTATATTATAGATCATAACATCTGGGCTAAATTCCATTTATTGTACTTCACGTTGTTGGCAGAAATCTTTTTATAACCAACAGCTTCAGAAATAGTTTGTATTTGGCCATAGAAACTGCATTATCAGCTTCTCTAGTTAGAACTGGGGCATCCTAATTGTAGCGAATTAAAGCAAACTAGTTGATATTTTAGATGCCCTACAGTTGTTTATGCTGTAGCGAGACTTGTACAAAAAAATGAAAGTAAACAGGTTGCAACTACTGATTTCTATTGACAGTTCTCATACGTGGGGCTTGAAATTCGGAAAAAGAAACAATGTATTTTGGCAGATGTGCTGATAGTGTATTTTCTCAAATGATTGATTATTTCTAAACTTAAGAATAAGGCCTAGTTCAATACTCCTCTATTTTCAACATAATCCCAGTCAGGCTTAAGGTAGAAAAACAAATTTATTAACTTGTATATGATGACAACAGAGGAAAAAGTCTTATTTTTCAACAGCCCTCTTCAAAAGGCAAATCAGGGCAAAACTAATACACTTAATGGCAAGGTCCTTGGGAGTGTTGCCAATTTGTGAGCTTTGGGGTAAAAGTTCATAATTCCTTGAAAATTGACTTGTAGGTATTCAGGGTGGTGAAGGTGGCATTTAATACACTTGCCTTTATTGGTCTGTGCATGGATTTTAGGAGGTGGGAGGTCACGTTGTGGCTGCACAGGACATTGGTTAGGTTACTTTGGGAATATTGCATTCCATTCTGGTCTCCCTGCTATAAGAAGGATTTTGTGAAACTTGAAAGGGTTCAGAAAAGATTTACAAGGATGTTGCCAGGGTTAGAGGGTTTGAGCTATAGGGAGAGGCTGCATCAGCTGGGTTATTTTCCCTGCAGTGTCCGAGGCTGAGAGATGAACTTATGCAAGTTTATGAAATTATGAGGGGCATGGATAGGGGAGTCCAAAACTAGGGATATAGGTTGAGGTGAGAGGGGAAAGATTTTAAAAAGGGACCCAAGGACAACTTTTTCACGCAGAATGTAGTGTGTGTATGGAATGAGCTGCCAGAGGAAGTGAACGAGTTGGTACAAATATAATATTTAAAACACATTTGGATGGGTATATGAATAGGAAGGATTTAGGGGGATATGGGCCAAGCATTGGCAAATGGGATTAGATTAATTTAGGATATCTGGTCAGTATGGACAAGTTGGACTAAAAGGGTCTGCTTAGATCCTAGATAACTTCTTTACTGTCCACTATACCACCAATTTGATTTCATCTGCAAACTTATAAACCCATGCCTCTATTCTACAAATACCTACATCCCAAGAAAAGAATACTCCGACTTTAGGACGCAATTTGTTAGGGGATTGAATAAGAGTCTCACTCAACTTCCCAAAGCATTTTTCAGCCAATCCAGTACATGAAGTGCAATGAAGTATAGAAAACTCATCAACTTCAAATCAATTTGTTCACAGCATGCTCCCACAGACTATGACAAAATCACTTAAGTTAGTGTATGCTGTGTGATATAACTTGGTTAGGATACCAGAGAGGACACTTTGGAAAGCACAAGATCACATGCCCAGGAGGTACCAGACAGTTTGATTTATCACTTCACAAAGATGGACTTTCAACACTGCAGCATTTCCTTAGTCCTGCACGAGAGCATTTGATTTCTGTTGCAATCAAATATAAAGTTCACCTTGAAACCATAACCTAACTCAGAATGGCTGAGGAGCAAGGAAAATAAAAAGGCATGAAAATAGGTATTAAAGCAAATGTATGATAAAACATAGTCTACTTTTCTTTGCACATCACTGATCAAGAGTTCTGTGCTTATGCAATATTACTTGACAATCACCACCCACATGTCGCTCCCCAAATGACAATTGGCCAGGAACACACTGTAATCTCAGACATCAGTTGAATGTTTTGGTAAATACTTAAACATGTAGAAGTACACATCGGTTTTACAATCCATGTATCTGTACCATATTTAAGTCAAAAGCAACAGTAGAAAAATCAAGTGCACCCAATTCAACCTGACCTCAGATTAGTGATCCTTATTAGAGTAGACTCCCAGGTAAAGGGGTCAATACAATGACAACTAACACTTTAAAATATGGATAATACCTCTTCTCAGTCTCCTTTACATCTGAAGACAAATTCAAATGAGGCCTGATCGTCAGAATGCTGATATCAATAAGCATATTTTAATTTGACATCAGCTGTTTGGAGGTGTGTTGGCGTGGGGTGGGGGGGGGTGGTGCAGGTACTTATACAGAAATCACGTTTCTCCAAAATAAGCTAATTTCTGTATAAAACGTTTATTCATTTCATTTCAGAAATCCAACGGACAACTTTTATAATTACATCCCTAATTCTGCAGTAGTGTTCAGCCAAAGAGTGGGAAGTTTATTACAGAGCAAAAATAAATTTCAATATAAAAGATATTAAAACAAATGAGCTGAAGCTTGCTAGACAATTGAGCTACCCACCTGCATATACAGCTTATACATAACATCCAGCTTATTTTAATAATTTTGAATATCATGGGCACTATTTTACTCTGCAATAACCTTCCCACCATTTTGGCTGACGATTGTCAAGAGTTAGGAACAAACCAGGAGACAGAAGAGCCAAAAATGAAACTGATCAAAACTGAAGCTATAATCTAATTAAAATATTCGAATCTCAACATCACCTACAGTATTACCAACAATAAATAAATAAATCAAAGCACAATAATGCCAAAAGCCAGATTTATACAGGCAAAAATGACAGCTGTCAAAGTGATTTTAATTAAACCACACGAGCTAAAGTTCACACACTTACTAAACAAAAATAAGACAAGTTTATGCTATTAGCTAATAGAAGACTCTTGAGAATGATTATACGATAGAAATCCTGCTGACTGTCAGCATCCCTCATTACTCATCAGATGCTTCGATCTATGGTTAGATGCAAGAGACATTTAAAAGATTCAGAAAAATCAAATACTTAGTCCCAGCAGTTTGGAAGAATTCATGAAGAATTCAATTTTAACATCATAACCACATACATGAATTCAATTTAAAAAATGCTTTCAGCAGAGTCCAAGTAGGTATTAATCATCTACTGCTTCCTGACAAGTTAGCAAGAACACAAGTTGCATGACCACCATTCAACACATAGCTCATCAACGACAATAAATTGAAAGTTCATTATTGCTTCAAGTGCAATATTGTAAATCTAACCTATTATTGGTCCAATGAAACTATACAGTGTATCAATAGCAAATTAGACGAGCTTTTTGAAATGAAGTCTGTTGTAAATGCAGCATGTACAGTAAATCTCAATGGGACAAGATGGATACAAAGGGCAGAGAAGAAATGGCCCAGTTAAGCAAGTACAACAAAAACTCATCATCTGTGTGACCTGTTTGACTCAATTAGTGGGCAGAAATCTTAACTCTAGCTTCTTCAGTTTAGGTCAACTATCTTACATGAGATTACAGAGATTGGAGTCCAAAAACGTCATTTTAATATAGTTGTGCCAACCAGCCTAAGCTGGTTTTCATAATGCTGATGAAAACATCAGCTCGCCCTTAGCAGGGTTCACAACACACTTAATACCTTGCACATGACAAGTATTTTAAAAAGGACAATACTTTAACCAAAGTAAATGGCTTTACTCTATTTTCCTTTTCATGCCCACATGACGTTACATCATTCCGAAACAGAATGACAGTTGCACGTCATATCCTGTGTGCTCTGGAGTCACTCACCACAGAGGTGGACAAGTACATTTTCCAATGTCCTCGAGCCTCCATACCTTTCACTCCCACCTCCATAGATAAATGTCCAGTTTCCACGTTGTGCCTTCTTTGATGCTACCGCCCAGAAAGTAATAAATCATTAGCTCTTCACCTGTATCATTTCAACCCTGCTACAAGACCTAGCAAATAATATCATGCAAAAGATTTTAAAATTAATAACAGACCAAGATTCACAAGTTGACATAATCACTGACATTACAGAATTATCAATTTTTCTCAATTTCAGTTATTTCAATTCATGTGAAGTCTCATTTTCCCAAGTTCCAAGCAAGCGTGCACACAACATTCATTGTCTAACACACAAACTTGACATTTTAAGCAAGAATAGCCAATGAGATATAATTCCTGTGATTATCAATGAGTTACCTGGATGTGGTAATTTGTGATCGGCTAAAATGCAATTAGCATGCACCTGATGACAGCACCTGCTACAGTGACGGACTTGAGAGAGGCTGGTAATGCCTCAATCTTATTGAGTTCTTTGAGGTGACGACAAGACATGTCGATGATGGTCGAGCAATGGATGTGGTGGGTACATGGATTTCAGCAAGGCATTTGATAAGGTTCCCCATGGTAGGCTCATTCATAAAGTCAGGAAGTATGGGATAGAGGGGTTTGGCTAACTGGATTCAGAATTATGGCTGACAGAAGTGGTTGTGGATGGAAGGTATTCTGCCTGGAGGTCAGTGTTGAGTGGGGTTCCACAGGGCTCTGTTCTTGGGCCTCTGCTCTTTGTAGTTTTATAAACAACTTGGATGAGCAGGTTGAGGGGTGGGTTAGTAAATTTGCAGATGACACAAAGGTTGGAGGTGGCGTTGATAGTATTGAGGGCTATTGTAGGCTGCAGCACAATAGACAGGATGCAGAGTTGGGCTGAGAAATGGCAGGTGGAGTTCAACCTGGATAAATGCAAAGTGATGCATTTTAGAAGGTCGAACTCGAATGCTGAATATAAAATTAAAGACAGGATTCTTGACAGTGTGGAGGAACAGAGGGATCTTGGTGTTCAAGTACATGGATCCCTCAAAGTTGCCACCCAAGTGGATAGGGTTGTAAGAAAGCATATGGTGTTTTGGCTTTCATTAACAGGGGGATAGAGTTTAAGAGCCGCGAGGTTTTGCTATAGCTCTACAAGTCCCTGATAAGACCACACTTGGAATACTGTTCTGATCGCCCTACAATAGGAAAGATACAGAGGCTTTGGACAGGGTGCAAAGAAGGTTTACCAGGATGCTGCCTGGACTGGAGGATTTGCCTTATGAAAAGAGGTTGATTAAGCTTGGACTTTTCTCTCTGGACAGAAGGAGGAAGAGAGGTGACCTGATCGAGGTATACAAGATAATGAGAGGCATGGATAGAGTCAATACCCAGAGACTTTTCCCCAGTGCAGGATTGACTGGCACAAGAGGTCATAGTTTTAAGATATTAGGAAAAAGGTATAGAGGAAGGTTCTTTACGCAGAGAGTTGTGAATGCATGGAATGCGTTGCCAGCGGTGGTGGTGGAAGCAGGGTCATGAGGGACATTTAAGCGGCTGCTGGACATGCACATGGATAGTAGTGAATTGAGGGGTGCATAGGTTAAGCTATTTTATTTAACATTAGGATTAAGCCTCGGTACAACATCATGGGCCAAAGGGCCTGTTCTGTGCTGTACTTTTCTATGTTCTATGAACTGGAACTTATTCTGATCTCAGTGGAAAAACTGAGATAGCTACAAAAATGAAGAAAAAGTCTGAGCGAAAGAAGAGTTGCAATGTCACTATCAGCGCTGAGGATAGGATGGTACATTTATGTCACTTAGATCTTGCAAAGGAGAAGAGAAACCTGACAAGATAGATTTTGAAGACTTTGAAGAGAAGCTTTAAACACTTTTGCTACCTATGTTCATTGCAGTGGTGGGTTGTGGGATGTGGAAGTGGAGGGGAGGAAGTGGGGGAAAAGAGGAGAAGAGGAAGGAAGGAAGACAACAAGCAGAAACTGATACATACTTGTAAGAAATATAGTTAACCAGGACACCCGCACACAAACTAGAAGCAGTTCATGAACAATTAGCAGAAGTCCAGCTGCAAATCATTTACTATATCAGGAAAGCTGGGCTTATGTTAGCAGCACATATTAGGCCACTCCTGTATCATGAAATCTCCTGTATAGTGTGCAATAATTTTCAAATGGATACAGAAAATTAAAAGGAAATTAATACATTAGCATTTTATGAAATTTCAGAGGTAGTCAAGCCCCATTCACAATTTAAAAATTGTAAATATTATTTAATTAAATATTTTCAAACTGGCTGGAGTGTATAAAACTTTGAGTTAAATCAGATTTATGGTACTTCAAGTGTGGCAGCATGCAAGATGAAAAATCAACTGAACAGTAAAATGATGGATGGATTTCTTAAAGGATAACTTACTAAGTTATATAATTTCTAAACTAACGATCTGTAATAATTTATACATTACATGGCATTGGGTCCTACAGTGAAATTTCATTAAATTAGTCAATTCACAATGTCACATTAGAATAAATGACCTGGTAATATCTTAAAAGCAGATTTCTTTAATTTTGTGTAGTGCACAACCATTTCCCATAAGAGTGGAGGAGGAAATCCATGGAAGGGTTCAGGGAGTGAACATGCATAGTGCACTTGGAATTTATGATCATTTCTATTTTCATTCTGTAACAGTTGACCCAACTCTCGCAGAATTCCCTGCCTGAATCTTGTCAAGATAGTTTTATTATTACTACTGTGGCACAAGCTAACTGTGTCTATGATCACAAAGAATTTTTTTTAAGATCAGCCATGACCCTTCACTCGCATTTAATATTGACTGATCACATCTTTGTCTTCTTCATCTCTTCGCCACTGCCCTCAGTGATTCCACTCCCAAGTTTCATCAGTACATCCTCTAAAACCCTCACTTCCCTTTCTTAAGAATAAGCTTCTCTTAGTGAAAAGATTTATATGCACAAGCTCAAATACTGATAACATGGAGCTTCATTTCGTTTTTTACCTTAAACCCACAAACACCTTCAAATGACCAGCCTGACATCAAACTTTGACAAGTTTAAATTTGATTATTTCTTTCGAATCCTTTTTTGATAGCCAGATAAAGATCAACTCAACTGAAGCACTGCCCGTAATGTAATTACTAATGACATCAGGGATATGAAGATAAAGCAGAAAAAAAATGACAGATGCTCATGATCAGCCATGATCTAGAACAATGGAGCAATGAAGACCTCTCTGTGGAATTCATTTACTCTACTTTGAACAATCCGGGCATAGCAAAGGCCTCTTCTTTAATCCTTTAATACCTCAAAACAAGGAGTTTTGATATCAGTGCCATGCCAAGTTCTTCTTCTCTTCACTAATGCACCCACTTATTTATTCAAGACTCCCCCCATCCCCACTGCAGACTGGAATTTACCCCGATTACATATGTGCAACTTTCAATAGAATTTTGGGTTGATTTTGAATTGGTAACGGATGGGTTTTTCCTGTGTATCTGGTGTCAATTTTTCACTTGCAAGTATTTCTGTAACCATAGCAATTTATTTTAAGAAAAGTTTTTGAAACATGTTTGGGGTGTGAATATATTGATGTATGAATGGACTTCAGTTTACTTTAGGTTATTTGCTCTGCTGGGTCACAAACAATGAGGCCTCACAAAGCTCTTAGACTGCTAGTTTTTCATATATCTTTAAAGCTATTTTAAATCTGTGACAGCTCAAAATGGTTTGTAAACGTCCGCCTTCAAGCTTGCGTTCGGGCTTTAAATCAATCCTGTTTAAATACTAAAATTTTCTTCAGATTTTTAACACCTGTACTCAGACTTTTAAACTCAATGTAGGAATATTGTACAATATTTTCTAGTAAAGCTTCATTGTATCATGCTATTTTTAAAAAAATAATTTTCTGGCAAATAGCAACACAATACGTCTAATTGATTAGACTAGTTTACTTACAGTTCGGCCCAACCGGTCCACACCGACCTCCAAAGAGTAACCCACCCAGACCCATTTCCCTCTGACTGATGCACCTAATACTATTCCTAACACAATTTCCCAGGCCTGCACATCTTTGGACTGTGGGAGTACCCGGACGAAACCATGCAGACACGGGGAGAATGTGCAAACACCACACAGTCGCCAGAGGCTGGAATCGAACCTGGGACCCTGGTGCTGTGAGGCAGCAGTGCTAACCACTGAGCCACCATGCTGCCCTAATTGCTTGCTAGAGTTTGTCTAATTTAAAATTTGAATTATGTTTCCTATCTACAAAAGGTTTTCCCACATTCTACTGCCAAGATGGAGGTTTAATTGCTTTGGTAAAATGGAAGCTTTCCCAACTTTCTAGGGCTGACCGACCATGTGCATTTACTTGGACAACTTGTAAAATATATTCTTACAGCTGTATCCTAAATACCTCTACTCACCGAAATTGCGTTTTAAATTATGAATCTTCCAGAAATCTTAAAAATCTAGCCTTCTTTTGATGTTTTTTTCCTTCAGATCTCAAATTTGCCTTTGCATTGCAATAAATACATTGTTGCTTTTTTCAATGTTGTGGCCTCAATATATGTTGTGACCCTTGCTCTGTCTACCATAGCCATGGCTCAAGAAATCTAATTACGATGGCAGTATTTCTGTTTCTGAAAAGTATTCTCCTTATTCTTTTCTTTCCACCTTTATTGTACGCCACAATTGTAAAATTGTGCCCACCCATCTTCCTCTCAAAAATGTTTCTACTTTACTCAGAGCTCCCAAGTGCTGTCAAGAACAGTCCTTCCAAAAGGTCTCTTTCTTCCCAGTGCAGCTAACCTTTACTCTTTTCCTCGGCAATACTGTATTCTCCATGCTTCCCATGAGCCCCAAAGTGAACGTTTTCTTCTGATGTGATACTTTAATCCTGTTGCTACTTTCATGAATACAAAGTGTTTGTCAGCTTTAATGTCTCAGCTGCTGACTGGCTTACCTTCTTAGACCAGTCATGTTCCTTGTTAACTCACTAGTCTTCAAAAATTCTTTTTTGGGCCAAAATAGATTTTCTCCCCCACTAACTATTTCAAAAGTGACCACTAGTGATCACCATGTTTCACTGGGCTGTGGGTATCAATCACGGATAGCTGGTTATGGGAACAGTTCACTGCCACTATCCTCATTTCTACTTTGGGTTTAAAGGGCCCATTAAATTATCAGTGGGATAAGACAGATCACCAGAGAGTCTGAATGAGGGGAGACACTTCTCCTGGATAAGAGAAATTGAGGACTGCAGATGGTGGATATCAGAGTCAAAAAGTGTGGCGCTGGAAAAATGCAGCAGGTCAGGCAGCATCTGAGGAGCAGGAGAGTCGATGTTTCGGGCATAATGTTCCAGATGAAGGGCTTATGTCCGATATGTTGTCTCTCCTGCTCCTCGGATGCTGCCTGACCTGCTGTGCTGTACTAACATCACACTTTTTGACACCCACTTCTCCTATATAACAAGGAAGGTATGCATTCATTATACATATATACAAACATGACAACAAGGGGCACAATTGTAATTATTAGGAGGCAGGTATATGTCATCTGCCTCAGTCAGGATCTGGACCAGCAAGACTTACTTGTTTTTCTAGCCAGAGTCTGTGTTAAGATCAGGTTAACCTAGTGCAACCTCAATATCAACTCTTTCAGAATTGTTGCTTTATACAATACTTATTGACACTCAGCTGATACATGCTGAACACCTTGGAGAGTTAGAGTCTTCCTTTGAAAGTCTGTTGCTTGAACAAAGAAATAAGAAGGAAATGCTGAGCATAATTTCTAATACATTAAATGTTTGTACAAATAAATATATAGCAATTAAATCTTTTGATACCAATTAAGGACTAATTTTACAAAATTGGACAACAAACAGGTGATTAACTGGTATTCATATCAAAACATAACAATTGAAGACTTAAGGGTTTAAGTGATCTCAAATCAAGTAGCTACATCAACTACAAGTGTTTAAACGAAAATTATCTTCAAAAGATTGGGAATACACTTACTCAGTCTGAGCTGTGATGAGTTGTTGGCATTGACAAATCGTGGTAAAAACAATGACTGCAGATGCTGGAAACCAGATTCTGGATTAGTGGTGCTGGAAGAGCATAGCAGTTCAGGCAGCATCTGAGGAGCAGTAAAATCGACGTTTCGGACAAAAGCCCTTTATCAGGAAATGGTTAGGTGCCGGCGCATTGCTGCAAGTGTGGAGCGGAGGATCTTGAAGGAGAACTGTTGCTGGTGTTTTTGAATTTGTAGTCTGTACTGTTTATCCTGCTCGGGTTCGAATTCTGCTGGTTTAAAGGTGGTCCGGAGTCCGTGTGGGATGAGTTGGTTACGGAGGAAGGCATTGAGGAAGCAAATGTGGCTGTGGTAGAGAGTTTGTTTCAGGACATGGTTGAAGAGCTTCAGGGCAGAGGAAATGACCTGGGAGTTGCAGTGGGAGAGGGACTCCTGGAGATTCTTGTAGAGAGAGGAGGAAAACTTCTTCAAGGCAGGCAGCCTTGCAAGAGGATTCGCAGTAGGGTTAAAATCAACTGGTAAAAACAATGACTGCAGATGCTGGAAACCAGATTCTGGATACCAGATTCTGGATTAGTGGTGCTGGAAGAGCACAACAGTTCAGGCAGCATCAGAGGAGCAGTAAAATTGACATTTCGGGCAAAAGGCCTTCATCAGGGAGGGATTTTGCCCAAAACGTCGATTTTACTGCTCCTTGGATGCTGCCTGAACTGCTGTGCTCTTCCAGCACCACTAATCCTGAATCCATTGACAAATCATGACCTATTGGCGATCATAGTTTTCAATGCTGCCCTGCATTTTGAAAAGGTAAAGTTGCCATAGTCTTGCCAGATCGTATGGCTGTGCTCTCATTAGACAGGTGGTGGTTTAACATGAGGGCCACCATGTCTCAGAGGTTGAGAATGAGTGCCCTTTCTGGGAATTAAGTCCATGCTGCTTGCATCACAAACCAACCATCCAGAATTTGAGCTGAATCCTCATCTTCGAAATCAATAAGGTCTATGAAATGCCTTGTGCTAATGGGAAGTTTGTTGAAAGTAGTAGAAGTTGACTATCAATGTCTTGCAATTCATACATCACATTTCAGTTTCACTAGAAGTTCACTATATATCTCAATTTGTTGTCACTGTCAAAACAAGATGTTGGTCACACTGAAAAAAGCATGTATACACAGTTTCCCATAATCATCATGGTAGAACCACAGTCAGTACTGAAATACAGTGGCGAGAATTCTGACATCACAACATCTGCGAAAAGGAACAGGAAGCCATCAGCCCATCAAGCCAGCCTACCACTCAAGTGGATCAGCTACTTCTATGCCATTGTGTGCTCTCTCTTAATATCCTCTTCATTACTCTCCATCAATTTATAAACAGAACATGATCCAACAGGCCTGAGGTAGACAAATCCAGTCTGCAGGAGCCTTTCTAGATTATACGGAATGTTGAAACAAAGACAAACACAACCACTCTCTCCAGTCACACACAAGGCTGGAATGTAACTCGTCTGGTCTGAGGAATTTATCAATCTTCAGTACAGTTAATTTTCCCAAACACTAGGTTGCTGATAATATCAGTTTGACAATCTCAAGTCAAAGTTCAAAATTGTGTCTCTCCTCTACTAGGTCCGCATTTACTTAATTAAAGTTTTTTTTCACATAACGAAACAAGTGTTTTACAGTCCACCTTTATGTTAGTTGCTAGTTTGCATTCATATTCTTTTCTCCTTCTTGTATGTTTCTTTGTCATCATTTACTGAGTGATAAACTGTTGCAAATACTCAGGCTTAATTTTTCTGGCAGCCTCAAAAACCACTTTCTTTGGTCTAACACAATCTGTGAACTTTTGTTAGCCAGTTGATACATCTTTCCCTTTGAGCATTTGTGCCTCAGAGGAACGTCCATCTCTCAGAAGACATACTGTTTTAAATACAAGTCCTTGCCTGCAAGTCAAATCTAGCTCGTATTGTCAATTTTCCAAACCAAAACCAGCATTTTCCCCCATATCTTCATATTTTCCATTGTTCAGTTTGAAGACTATAGTTTCAGAATAAGCTACACTATACCACATTCAAACTCAAGTGGAACTCTGTCATATTAGAGGCAATATTTACCAAAGGTTTCTCTACTGCAAGTTCAATTATCTCTTATGCATTCCATAATAAATCCAAAATAGTTTGATTCCTAGTTGATTTTTCAACATTATTCACAAAAAATACAAAATCCTGTGCATGCTGCAGGAATTCATCTTGCAATGCATTAATGCGGATTAGGTTTTTCCAGTTTAAATAAATTGAAGTGGTCAATTATTACACCACGAATGTTACATGCCTCTGATTTTCTGGTTTATTCTGGTGTCCAATGATATGAATTCTGTTTGGTGGTCTGCAGACAACTCTCCTCAATGTTTGCTGCTAAAGCTGTTTTTTAGCTCAATATCAACTGAGTTGACGTTGATATGCAGTGATTTGCTCGAATTGATATAATGACGTCTTTTGAGTATTACCCTATAGAACCTTACCTTTCATGTCCAGCCTTCTAAATAACAAATTACCTTGGTCATCCTGTAACTATGTCTCCCATTTACCTCAATTTGTGTCTTCAAAATCAAACTTTGCTAATTACTGCACACATTCAAAGTGTCTAATTCTGCCTTTTTAAACATTCTATTCCATGCTTGCTATTGCTTAGATTGTCAAAATTTCACATTACTTCGTTAGTGGTTTTGTTTCCCATCCCACTGGCATTCTAATTTAAACCCCTTCCACAGCAACTTGCAATTCTAAGAGAATAGCAGCTGTTAAGATGCGACGCACTAACCTTGTATAGGTTGAAACCATGCCAGAACCAGTCCCAATCTCCAGAAGTTAGATGCCTCCTCCTTTACCAGTTTTCTCATCACATGTCCAATTTCTCAATTCCCCTATAATCAATGCTCATTAGCACAAAGAGCTGGAAGCAATCGTAGGCATACTGCTTTTCAGGGCCTGCTTTTCCAACTATTTCCTAGCACTCAAAAATTAATATTATCTTCAGTTTCTGGAAACTTATCCTCTGTTTAACACCACAGACTCTAGATCCTTGGAGAGAAGTAATTCTCCTTTATCTGTCTTAACAGGCAACCTCATGCTGGGATTATGCGTTCTGGTCCTACACTCTCCCAACAAAGGGAAACAACCCAAATGAGTGACTTAAAACCATAAATGCCAAGCATGCGTGCTTGGTAGAATTTGTGCGTGAGTGTGACAAAGTATCAACCTGTGAAAGGGTGTGCGTGTGGGTGAGAGTGTGGAGGCACTGTGTGTATGTCTGAGAGACAGCGTGTGTATGAGAGAGGGTCTGACTGACTGTGAACGTATGTAAATGTGTGTATGAGAGAGTGTATAGTGTAGTGGATCACCAGTAGTGTGACATGAACCCAAGATCCCGGTTGAGGCTATCCTCATGGGTACCGAACTTAGCTAATCGGTCTCTGCTCGGCCACTCTGCATTGTTGTTTATCTCCAAGATCACCCGAAGATCGGAGGCCAACTGTCCCTGACCTCTGAAGCGTTCCACAACTGGGAGGGAACATCCCTGACTGGCTATTGTTGCGCAGTGTCCATTCATCCGTAGTTGTAACTTTGAACAGAGGCTGACAGCCACGTTCAGTACCCATGAGAATGGCCTCAACCATGACCTTGAGTTCAAGTCACACTACTGGTGACCCCACCACACTACATACACTCACACACACATACACACAGCCCTCACAAACCCACGCACACATCCTCACAGGCGCACACACACACACACACACACACACACACACACACGTCTATGGGGTGAACTTGCATTGCAGAATTATATTTGCTGATAGATTCTATTTTTGCTCAAAAAGCACAGTCTGCAGGCAGTCAATCCATACAACAATTTATAAATTATAAATTCCTGGAAACATAACTTGTCGGACTCAAGATTGGGATACACACAGACTCTAATCTCACACCGGTAATGCATTGTCTGAGCTAAGATGTCACCTTTTTTAAAAATAAAACTAAGTTCTCAGGAATCTGATATAAAAGTAGTTCTGGGATTTACATATTAGTGAACCAAAACCTGCAACCTATTCTAAAAGATGAAAGACTTAACAGCAATCAATATATTGCGTCAATTGCATAACTGATCTTTTGCCATAAGTTCTATGTATCATCATCCTGTCCCACAGCTATCTGATGAAGGAACAGCTCTTCTGGCTTTACTTCAGGCTTAGTGAGTTTTGACTGCAGAGAACAGAGACCCCACTGCCAAGACAAGGAAGAACTGAACACTTTCTCTAACTTGTACCAGCTTCAAGTTGTTAAGTTACATGAATCAATAAATGACAGGTTGTTCATAGAGATGTACAGCACAGAAACAGATGCTTTGGTCCAACTCGTCCATGACAACCAGATATCCTAACCTAATCTAGTCCCATTTGCCAGCACCCGACCCATATCCCTCTAAACCTTTCCTATTCATATACCCACCCAGATGAGCTTTAAATGTTGCAACTGTACCAGCCTCCACCACTTCCTCTGGCAGCTCATTCTATACAGGTACCTCACACTGCATGTAAACTTTGTCCTTGAGGTCCCTTTTACAGCTTTCCCCTTTCATCCTAAACCTATGCCCTCTAGTTTTGGATTCCCCAAGGTCATGGAAAAGAAGTTGTCTATTTATCCTATCCATGCCCCTCAATTTTGTAAACCTCTATAAGGTCACCCCTCAGCCTCCGACGCTCCAGGGAAAACAGCCCCAGCCTGTTCAGCCTCTCCCTATAGCTCAAATCCTCCAACCCTAGCAATATCCTGGTAAATCCTTTCTGAACCCTTTCGAGTTTCAAAACATCCTTCCGATAGGAAGGAGACCAGAATTGCATACAATATTCCAATAGTGGCCTAACCAATGTCCTGTACAACCACAGCATGATCTCCCAACTCCTATACTCAATACTCTGACCAATAAAGGGAAGCATACCAAACGCCTTCTTCACTATCCTATCTACCTGCGACTCCACTTTCAAGGAGCTATGAACCTGCACACTGTTCAGCAACACTCCCTCGGACCTTACCATTAAGTCTTGCGCTGATTTGCGTTTCCAAAATACAGCACCTCACATTTATCTAATTTCAACTCCATCTGCCACTCCTCAGCCCATCTGATCAACATCCCATTGTAGTCAGAGGTATCCTTCTTCGCTGTCCACTAATTCTTCAACTTTGGAGTCATCTGCAAACTTACTAACTATACCTATGTTCACATCCAAATCATTAATGTAAATGACAAAAAGCAGTAGACTCAGCACTGATCCTTGTGGCATTCCACTGGTCACAGGCCTCCAGTCTGAAAAGCAACCCTCCTCCACCACCACCCTCTATCTTCTACCTTTGAGTCAGTTCTGTATCCAAATGGATAGTTCTCCCTGTATTCCAGGGGATCTAACCTTACTAATCAATCTCCCATGGGGAATCTTTCTGAAGTCCATACAGATCACGTCAACCACTCTGCCCTCATTAATCCTCTTTGTTACTTCTTCAAAAAATTCAATCAAGTTCAAGAGACATGATTTCCCACGCACAAAGCCATGCTGACCCTCCCTAATCAATCGTTGCCTTTTCAAATACATGTAAATCCTGTCCCTCAGAATTCCCTCCAACAACTTGCCCACAACTGATGTCAGGCTCATTGGTCTATAGTTCCCTGGCTTTTCCTTACCACCTTTCTTAAATGGTGGTACCAAGTTAGCCAACCTCCAGTCTTCCAGCCCCTCACTCGTGACTGTCAATGATCCAAATATTTCAGCAAGGAGCCCAGCAATCACTTCCCTAGCTTCCCATGGACTTCTAGGGTACATTTGATCAGGTGCTGGGGATTTGTCTACGTGCATTTCAAGTACCTATTCCTCTGTACATGGACATCAAGATGTCACCATTTATTTCCCCAAATTCTATATCTTCCACATCCTTCTCCACAATAAACACTGATGCAAAGTAATCTGTTAGTATTCCCCTCAACTCCTGCAGCTCCACATAGGCTGCCTTGCTGATCTTTGAGGTGCCCTATTCTCTCCCTAGTTACCTGTTTGTCTTAACGTATTTGCAAAACCCTTTGGATTCACCTTAATTCTATTTGCCAAAGCTATTTCATGTCCCCTTTTTGCCCTCCTAATTTCCTTCTTAAACATACTCCTACTGCCTTTATCTCTCAATCTCTCCTGTCTATACTTGACATATGCCTCCTTCTTTTTCTTAACCAAAACCTCAATTTCTCTAATCATCCAGCATTTCCTACAAATACCAGCCTTTCCTTTCACTCTGAATGGAATATACTGCTTCTGGATTCTTGTTATCTCACTTCTGAAAGCTTCCCAGTTTCCAGCTGTCCCTTTACCTGCAAACATCTGTCCCCAATCAGCTTTTGAATGCTCTTGCCCAATACCATCAAAATTAGCCTTCCTCCAATTTAGAACTTCAACTTTTAGATCTGGTCTATCCTCTATCACTATTTTAAAATGAATAGAATTATGGTCTCTGGCCCCAAAGTGCTCCCCCACTGACACCTCAGTCACCTGTCCTACCTTATTACCCAAGAGTTGGTCAAGTTTTGCATCTTCTCTGGTAGGTACATTCACATACAGAATCAGAAAATTTTCTTTGACAAGCAAAAGGTCCCCTCTCATTTTAAACACAAAAATACAAAGACAGTCCTTGTAATTACTCAGGTATTGAAATCAAACCTTAAAAATGAAACCTCATCTTAAAACCTCTATGAAACTTAGCTTTTGCTGTAAATGCATTTTGCATATGGCCAGAGGTCTGCTATAGTCTTTCACCTTGATTTAGTTGTTGGTTGCACTGTCTGGATCAAACCAGATAGGTTCCCTCTCTCACTGAAGCTCACAAATCAGGAAGAGATTGTTGAACCATTCATATAATCTCCAGTCAAATTCTATTAAGGATCACTGTGAACCACAACTCATTAGCAGTATCTAAATGCCTTTAATGATAATTTAGAATAGGAACTGCCTTCAGTTGTGTGCCAAAGGATACAAGACCATAAGACATAGGAGCGGAAGTAAGGCCATTCGGCCCATCGAGTCCACTCTGCCATTCAATCATGGCTGATGGGCATTTCAACTCCACTTACCCGCATTCTCCCCGTAGCCCTTAATTCCTTGTGACATCAAGAATTTATCAATTTCTGCCTTGAAGACATTTAGCGTTCCAGCCTCCACTGCATTCTGCAGCAATGAATTTCACAGGCCCACCACTCTCTGGCTGAAGAAATGTCTCCGCATTTCTGTTCTGAATTTACCCCCTCTAATTCTAAGGCTGTGTCCACGGGTCCTAGTCTCCTCGCCTAACGGAAACAATTTCCTAGCGTCCACCATCTCCAAGCCATTTATTATCTTGTAAGTTTCTATTAGATCTCCCCTTAAATCTTCTAAACTCCAGTGACTACAATGCCAGGATCCTCAGCCGTTTCTCATATGTTAGACCTACCATTCCAGGGATCATCCGTGTGAATCTCCGCTGGACACGCTCCAGTGCCAGTATGTCCTTCCTGAGGTGTGGGGACCAAAACTGGACACAGTACTCCAAATGGGGCCTAACCAGAGCTTTATAAAGTCTCAGTAGCACAACGGTGCTTTTATATTCCAACCCTCTTGAGATAATTGACAACATTGCATTCACTTTCTTAATCACGGACTCAACCTGCATGTTTACCTTTAGAGAATCCTCAACTAGCACTCCCAGATCCCTCTGTACTTTGGCTTTACGAATTTTCTCACCGTTTAGAAAGTAATCCATGCTTCTATTTCTATGCTGTTGAAGAAAAAAAAAATAGAGGTCACAATCAAATCCGCTGTGGTCTTAAATGGTGGAACAAGCTCGATGGACTAAATGGCCAACTCTGTTCCAAACCAGCAAGTCTGAAGAGGAAGTAGTACATTCCAATTTTTGTTGCTGCTTTTGAATATGAAGTCTTAGGATATATAACTGCATAAGAGAAGCTTTGAAATTCAAGTCTTAATTTGTAAGATATTCTTTTTAATTAATGATATATCAATAAAACATGATACAAGGCAGCATAATGGAGTTTCTAATCCAAACCTGCATAATTCATGATCTAGACGATGTAACAAATTATATCTATTATGAATCTGCAGCTTAACATATACCTTGGTAAAAATCATGACTACATTTCACATGTAAATTTCACAACACATCTTCCAGATGGCACCAGCTGAATCTACTAAGAATGATTTATCTCCAAAATTCAACAAAACACCACTCAGACATCACATAAAACACAAACATTACACTGCTTTAACAGTTTATAAGCATAATTAGTGAGAAGACCTTTGCAGATAGTGCAAATCACATGAATCAGTTATGGAGAGCCTAAAAGGTAGAATTTCTCTTTCATTACAGAAATACAGTTCGTAATGAAAATGTCAAAGCAGCTCGCAACATGCAAAGTGGGAAAAAGAGTTCCGGAACAAAAATCTTTTCCATACAAATACACCTTAATTCCTTTCAATTATTAATTCAACTAACACAAAAAAAAGGACACAATGAAATAACATAATAGCAAGTGTGATTCTCTATGCAGCCACAGCTATCAACCTTTTATGTTCCTTATTACAGTTGCATACATATTCCCATTTTACAGGCTGCTTGTTACTTCTCAAACTCGAGCCGGAGGGGATCAGTCAGGACATCAGAACTGATTCATTTCTGGCTGGCCATTCTTAGTTACCCTCGAAAAGATGGTGGTGACCCGTCTTCTTGAACCACTACAGTGCATTTAATTTGTCCTTATAGAGTGAATTCCAGGACTTTGACCATTTATTTCCAAGTCAGGATGGTGAGTGGCTTTGAGGGAAACTTGTAGGTCGTGGTGTTCCTGTATATCTACTGTCCTTGATCTAGAAGTAAGTAGTCATGGATGTGGAAGGTGCCCTTGAAGGATCGTTTGTGAATTTCTGCAATGCACCTTGTAGATAGCACACTGCTGCTACTAAGCAGTGATAGTGGAGGGAGTGGACACTTGTAGATTTGCCAATCAAGCAGGCTGCTTTGGCAGTCAAGCTTCGAGTATTATTGGAGCTGCATCCATCCAGGCAAATGGGGCGGGGGGGGGGGGGGGGGGGCTATTCCATCATACGCCCGACTTGTGCCTTGTATATGTTGGACAGATTTTGGGGAGTCAGGAGTTGAGTTACTCACCACAGTATTCCTAGCCTCTGACCTGGTCTTTTAGCTAGTGTTTACGTGGAGACTCCAGCTGAGCTTCTGGTCAATAGTAACTCCAAGGATGATGATAGTGGGGGAATTCAGTGATGCTAACACCTCTGAACATCATGGGGCAGTGGTTAGATTCTCTGATTAGAGATGGTCATTGCTTGGCATTTGTGGGAAACAAATGTTACTGGCCACTTGTCAGCCCAAGCCTAGATACTATCTCGACAACGTTACATTTGAACTTGGCTTACATCAAAATCCGAGTCATCACAAATGGTACTGACCATTGTGCAATCAGCGAACATCCCCACTTCTAACCTTATGACAGAAGGTCTTTCATTAATGAAGCAGGTGAAGATGGTTGGGCCTAGGACACTAATCTTAGGAATTCCTGCAGAGATGTCCTGGAGCTGAGATGACAGACCTATAACCACCTCAATAATCTTCCCATGACTCCAAGCAGAGAGGTTGCCCGATTCCAATTATTTCCAATTTTGCTGGGGCTCCTTCGTGCCACACCGTCAAATGTGGCCTGGATGTCAGGAGCGGTCACTCTCATCTCATTAAGATGAAGCGGTATGGGTTACGACACAGGATTGTCACAGCAGAGGAGGCAGCCAAATCAGCCGATCATGTCTGCACTGGCTTTCAAGAGTGATTTATCTTGTGTCATTCACCTACATTTATCTCCTGCAACTGGACATATCCATTTTTTTTTCAGATAACAATCTGATTCCATCTTGGAATGCCTTGCCTCCACCACAGATACATGCAGTGCATTTCAGATCTTAAATTATTCTTTTCATTAAAGGTTTCTACAGGTCACCATTGTTCCTTTCCCTAATTAGCTTAAACTGCAGATGTTCACTTGTGATCCTAACACCAGAAACATTTATCCCTACATACCCTGCTCAGACAGTCAACCTCATCTCAGCTTTTTCTTCTCCAAGGAAAATAGGCCCAACTTCTCCAATCAATCCATTTTTGTAACTGAAATTCCTCAACCACTGAACCATTCACAGGAGTCTATTTGTACTGTAATGCCTTCATATTTCAGAATACATTACACCCAAAACTGGATCCTGTACTCCATTTGAGGCTGAACCTGTATCTTCCACACATTCAAAACACCCTCCATGCTGTTGTATTTTACACTCCGATTAACAAAGCAGAGGGTACCAAATGTTTTAGTAATGCTCTTTCAACTTGTCCTGCCACCTTCAATGATTTTCATGAACATATACACCCAGGTTCTTCTGTTCCTGCAATTGCTTTAATCACATGTATGTTTTATAGGTATGTTCTTCACACCAAAAAGAAACTAATTTCTCTGCACTGAGTTTTACCTGTCAGATGCCCACTTATGTCACCAGCTTGTTTCTGTTCTTCCATCTATCTATTACAATTGCAGTATCAACTGCAAAATCAGAAAGAGCAAGGATCCCAACAGTGCCCATCGGGCAACTCTACTATAAACCATCCTCCCATTAATTGCTGCGTTTTCTATCACTCAGACAATTTTATATCCAGGTTGCATCCAACCCTTTTATTTCTTGAACTAAAACCCTACTCACAAGCCCACTGTCCAGCACTGTATCAAACATTCTTGGAAATACACGTCTACTATAATGGCAATACCCTCATCACCTTTGGGTTACCTTTTTGAAATCTTCAGGTTGCTTAAAAATGTCTTCCCTCACAAATCTGTACTGTTTTTCCTTAATTTATCCACATTTGTCTAAATGACTTAATTTTGACTCAAATAATTGTATTGTTCAAGTTTTCCAAATATGCAAGTTAAACGTAGCAGCCTCACATTCTAACCACAGCCCTACAAAAGCATTAACTTGGACATATCATATGCCACCATACGTTTCTCGAGACAACTAGGGCAAACAACTAAGTTATTCCAAAACCATGTTGTTGGATAACATGTAGGCCAAAATGCAGTTACATAATGCACATTTCATGCTATTCTGCATCGTATCACATTTCATTGTTCAATGCACAGAAGAGGTTCTGACTGTGGTCAATTGTCAACAAGAGTCAATACAGCTATAAATCAGTCAATAAAAACAAGACTAAACTTAGATTAAGGGTACAATTCCCTTGTGCGTATAATAAGAGAGAATTTAGAGACACTGAAGGTGGTCTACAGACATGTTGTAAGAAATATAAGAAATAGCAAAAAGGTCTTTTACCCAGGGGAGGAGAGTTCAAAACAGGAGGGCATAATTTCAAAGATGGTAAGGGAAAGAACTGAAAGGAACTTGGGGGCAACTTTTTCACGGAGGGTGTGTTTATGGAATGAACTGTCGGAGGAAGTGACAGATATAGGTACAGTTACAACATTTAAATGACATTTGGACATGTACATGATTTAGAGAAATAAGCCAAACGCAGCCAAGGCTAGTTTAATTTGGGAAACCTGGTCAGCATGGATGAGTTGGACCGAAGGGTCTATTTTTGTGCTGTACGATTCTAACTCTAATAAGAGAGGCAGTTCATTCATATGAAGATGACAATGTTTGCTTTAAGCTTAACTTTGATCACAAAGTTATTTGCACTGAAAGATGAATGAAAACAGAAACAGAATAACCAAGGGAGACTGCAGCACCGACTATTGTACGTTATAACTCATTGACGTAGTGCACTGGAAATCATGCCCTGACTGCTCCCAAAGTCATGGCAAACATGAAGTTTTAATAAAGCTACTAAAAATCTCTATCTGCCTCTGACTGACTGACTCAGGGTAAAAGGGAATGACATCAAGTTCTTTTATTAAAGTACCAAAACTTTCTACATATAACACAACTTTAACAAGAACAGTATTTATATTGTAAACTCACTACTTAACACACAAAACCAATATGGACTGGAGGGAATAAAATAACCATAAAAAGAGTTCTGTACCACTGGTAAAAATCTCAAACTAGATTTCACAATTCTTTAGATTCAATGCCTTGATGTTATCTACACAGCAATGATCAATTTGTAGTCTGCTGGTTACTTGATTGCATTTGGGGATTTTCTACCAGCCTCTGGGTTTTAGAATTATTTCTTTTAACATTTCCAAATGCAATTTTTCTGCTCTTTTGACTGAAAATTGAAGACAGCAGTTTAGAGAGCAAGATTGATGTAAATAACTTCTGGAGGGCTCCTTGCTTCCCAATGTTTCACTCACTTCACAAGAGTCCATAAACTGCATTCTGAGCAGATTGTTACTGCCATGTGGGCTTTGCAGAACCTATAACAAATGGTCCTAACCTGTCTGGACTCTATGTCCTCGAAAAGCATCACTGAGCACATGCGTCAGTAAGCTTCATTTGTTTTTCCAAGCCGCAGACAACTTCTTGTACAATGACCAATGCCTATTTTTCCTCAATTCCAGTCCATAGTCCAAAAATAAAAGATCTAAGTCTCTGACACGAGAGTGTAAAACATTTGTCACTGGTCCTCTCACTTGTCAAAAGATACCTGGATCTTGGCATGAAAGGTGTAGGACCTACTTACCCATTGCATTGGTGTCCCGCAATTAACAAAAATCAAGCATTCTGAATTATTCACAGCATTTTCTTTATTTCTTATATCCAGCATTGGCAGCACTTTACGAAGTACCATCATTTTCATTTTAGTCAAATAGTCAGACCTGTACAGCAGGAAACAGACCCTTCAGTCCAACTCGTCCATGCTGACCAGATATCCTAAATGAATTTAATCCCATTTGCCAGCTTTTGGCCAATATCTCTCTAAACCCTTTCTATTCATACACCCATCCACATGCCTTTTAAAATGTTGTAGCTGTATCAGCCTCCACCACTTCCTCTGGCAGTTCATTCCATACATGCACCATGCTCTGCATGAAAACGCTGCCCCTTAAGTTCCTTTTTCATCTTTCCTCTCTCACCTGAAGCCACATGGACGTGCAGTCCCTCGACACATCAATCTCTCATCATAACTGTCTGAACTCTGCTTCTTCCTTGAAAAAGTCTGCACAGCTTAAAGCATCACCACCTTCCTTTGACTGGTTGATTTCATTCTACTTTGAATTTCTTCTTTAACTCATCTCATTTTCTCTAGATCATGGGTACCCAAGAGTCCCAGCTAGACAGGTCTCTCTGGGGTATGCAGAAGATTTCATCATTCCAGTCCTACTCAGGCTTACATCCACAATTCTTTCTCCAATACATGGTTGTCAGCCTTCAGTGCTACTTCCTACTCTTGTCTGGAATTGGAACGATTCACCAGTTTTCCTTCCAATTTCCATTCTTCTCTCATCTTCATCTGGTCCACCTCAGACTCTTCCCTTCTCTTCCCTTTCCTTCCTTGACAGTACTGTTTCCATTTTTGAGGATAGGTTGTTCACAAGTACCTATTACAAGCCAACATCTCTTTCATACACTTACACTTTAACTCCTTACATCAAACAGGACACTTTGGAAGTCTAGCTACAATATCCACAACTTACTTCCCTACTTCCTTTAAAACTACAGAGTAGTAACCATCACTTCTCAGGGACTAATCTGTCTTCATTTCCATTATTTTTCCAAATACTGTTTTATTATGCACAGAATGTCCCAATCTGGCATGTTTTATGAGGAAACAATCTGCTTTATATCGTTTAAGACGTACAAAATGTTTAGGTGCATTGCTGAAGGGAATAAATCAAAGCCCTTCCTGCTGCATTTATCAGGATTAAAATACCAAGACAACACCTTATAAAGAGGAGGGATGATTTATACAGCATGAAAAGAGGATGCCATTTGGTTGGCCCATTATCTGTATGAAGATACAGCATGAGCCATCAAATGTCAATCATAGTCCTCATAGCAGATTGGTAAACTGATTAGTCAGGGTGCAATCCTTGGAATTCAGCAGATTAAGTTTGCACAAACATCACATGTGTGTCATTGAAGGGGATCACAGAGATTGCTAATCTCTGCTATATTCGTGTAACAACACTAACCAGAATCTACCTGCTTGCTCCGAGAACAAAGACGGATAGTTAACTGCCCTTGTTGCAGCTCCAAGTCAATGATGCTTAAAAAAAAATTAGTACTTCCTTTTAATATATACTAGAAAAATTTGTAACTTTTTTCAAATCTGTTTGTTGTATCTTAGCCCTGACGAGTGCAAGACAAAGACGCTTTGACTGCTGGTCTCCTCTTAGACATTAAATTAGACCATGAGTATTAAACAAAAACAAAAACAAATTGCAGGAAGAGCTCAGCAGGTCTGGCAACATCTCTAGAGAGAAATAAAAGTTAATGTTTCAGGTCAAGTGACCCTTCCTCAGAACTTGTGTTAATACGGTTTTCTTGTCCATGTCCATGATAATGAGGGTCAGTTAGCTAGCTGGCTGGCTTGTACACTCCATAGTGAGGTACCAGAAGACTCAGAAGCAATGTTAGAAGTCTGGAGGAGACAGAGCAGCTCAAGGTGAAAGCACTCAGCAGATATCTTGAAATTTAAAAATGAGGAATGGTCAGAGTTATCAAAATCATCACTACTGAGGGGCAAATCATTAGAACAGGAGCAGGAGCAGGAGCAGGAATAGACCATCTAAGCTCTGCTATTCAATAAAGATCATGGTGGATGTTTCTGTGGCCACAGGTCCACTTACCCGCCCTCTCACTATAACCCTTAATTCCTTTACTGTTCAAAACAATATCTATCTTAGCTTTAAAAACATTTACTGAGGAAACCACAATTACCTCACTGGGCAGGGAATTCCATAGATTCACAACCCTCTAGGTGAAGCTGTTGCTTTTCAATTCAGTCCTAAACCTGCCCCCTCTAACTTTGTGGCTATGCCCTCTTTTCCCAGTTTCACCTGCCAGTGGAACATCCTCTTTACTTCCATCTTATCTATTGCCTTCATAAATTTGTATTTTTCTTCTAAATTCCAATAAATATAATCCCAGTCTACTCAAACTCTCCTCATAAGCCAACCCAACCGAGTGAACCTCATCTACACCCCTTCTTGTGCCAGTACATCCTTTCTCAAGTAAGGAGACCAAAACTGCATGCAGTACTCCAGGTGTGGCCTCATCAACTCCCTATATAGCTGCAACATAACCTCTCTGCTTTTAAACTCAATCCCTTTAGCAATGAAAGACAAAATTCCATTTACCTTCCTAATTACTTGTTGTACCTGCAGACTAACCTTCTGTGATTCATGCACAAGGACACCCAGGTCCCTCTGCACAGCAGCATGCTGCAATTTCTTACTATTCAAGTTACAGTCCTTTTTATTATTATTCTTACCGAAAAAGCTGACATTACATTTATTAACATTGTACGCCATCTGCCAGCCCTTTGCTCACTCACTCAAAGCAGCTACATTCCTTTGCAAAGTTTCACAGTCCTTTGCACACTTTGCCCTATCACCCATCTTAGCATCATCAGCAAATGTTGACACACTAAGTGTCCCCAACTCCAAATCATCAATGTAAATAGTGAATAAATGCAGTCTCAACACTGACTCCTGAGGCACACCCCTAGTCACTGATCACCAACCAGAATAGAATTCATTCCTACATTTTGCTTCCTGTTGGTTAACCAATCCTCTATCCATGCTAATACATTGCCCATAATGCCTGGCATCTTTTCTTATGCAGTAGCCTATTTTGTGGCTCCTTGTCAAGTGCTTTTTGGAAATCTAGATACAACACATCTACTGGGTCTCCATTGTCCACCACATTCGTAATGCTTTCATAGGATTCCAAAAGGTTAGTTAAGCATGACCTGCCTTTCATGAACCCGTGCTGAATCTGCCCAGCAGGACAATTTCTATCTAGATGCCTATCTAAATCCTCCACAAAACTCCTTGTGCATTACAATCCAGTGGGAACTATTAACATTTGAAAAGAAATCCAAATACCTCCACTTAACCAACAGAACCGTGCCACAAGATTTCACTGTGTATTTAAATTATTGTATTAAAAAAATAATTAAACCAATCCCATTAACAAGAATTTATAACTGTTACACATTCTGGCCTCATTCTCCCAATAATTCTGGGTTACTCCAATGCATTTTTTCACTTCTGAAGGGACCACACATGTATACTACAGTCCTCTGTAGAACTGTCTTGAACTTCAACTATGCTCAGGAGCAAAACAAACTTTCTCCCCCTTGATGGTCAAGGCTTCAGTCCCCTGTGTCGGTTTTCCACAACTTCCAAGCTAATCAGCTGGTTACTTTCTTTTGCAATAATGCAGGCTGATTCCCACTAACTTCAAATTAGTCAAGCTTCCAGCTTAAGTTCCCTCAAGATTTGAACTAAGATTGTGCCTTCCATGCAGTTCGACTACACTGTAAACTCTAGTCTGTTTACAGTGAGGTCTGTCATTTATTTTGGCTAACTGCTGTCAATCTGCTGCAAATTTCACAAAGTCTACAAACCCAAACATCAATAAGAATTTTCAGGAATATCAATATCTTTTCAAACAATTCAGAAACGGATCCTATTTTTAAAAAAGATCTTTCAGACTCTTTCCGTTTCTATATATGCACTGAATTTGTTGTGGTATGTTTCATGATCAATTCACTTTGTTAATTCAAGAAAGTCTGGTTAAACTGACTCCTTTAGAATACAAGTCCATTTGAGACTGTAAGAAAGGTATCCATTAATGAAAGAAACAGTTACAAATAAACCTTGTTACAATCAACTGATGGGGTATGTGAATAAAGATGGGGAACCTGTTCATTCCTCCTCAACAGGAGCTTAATAGTTTGAGGCAGAGGGGTTCCCTCTGGAATTTTAATGACTTGGGGAATCTTGTACAGGGGGTCTTCTTACAGCAATCTATACTTCAACCCCAGTTCCCACACTAATTGAAATAATTCCCAAGGCCTGCCACCTCAGTTTACAAAACAACAATAGCATGACATGAGCCATGATTGGCAAACCTCATTACAAAGATTGCTTCAGCGTGGAAGCTTGTTTGAAAGGGGATGTCGCTGATCTAAAACCATCTGTTTTGTTTTCAAATTTAGTCATCCACCCAGAAATTGTTTGTAAATGTTGGACAGAGTCAACAGTGTGCCAACCTAGATCTCATGCCAGTCAAATAGACTGAATATGTACACCAGACTGAATATTTGAGAGAGGTATAATGGGGTGACCGATAAGAATACACTACATGGAAGGATTCAACTTTCAAGTCAAATTTGGCAGAGGTGAACATTTCAATTCTCTTCACTGAAAAGAGTACATCATAACTGAAATCACTAGACCTTAAACACATTTAATTTTTGTAAATATGCATTACTTTAAAATACAATGCATAGAAATCCAAGTACCCATGCAGTTGAACCAATGTTACAAAACACTGCATAATTCACTGTTCAAAAGCAGCTTAATTCAAAACAATGGACTTCAAGTACCAAATGCAGTAATGCATTGAAAATTTGAAGATTTTGTCTAGCAGATATTTATATCGGCTCTACAACAGAACCAGCAGCTAATAAGCTTACACAGCTTTTGTATGAATAGTCTCCTATAACAAATTCAATTTTTAGCTGCTGAAAGTAAAATCATCTGGTTAACATATACCAAGTTGAAATATTCATTGAATGATCAACGTACAAATAAACATTCATTAACTCTTATAACGATGAATTTCTATGCATTATGATTTACTAAAAACAAAATACAATTACCTTTAATAGTTCTTCTTCCAATACATGCTGCACTTGGTACAAACTTGAAAAACTTTTAATCAATACAAACATGTTGTGACACTTCATGGCAGGTAGGAATTGAACCTGGCTTTCTTGCCCAGAAGTAGGGACAATAACGCTGTGCCATAGTATTCCTTCCCTACTTTCAATGCTAATGAAGATATAAATAGGAAAGGATAGCTACGCGGATTCATCATTGAAGTCTAAGGGCAGATTATGACTCTAATTTATTCTAGGAATATAGATAATGCAGGCTTTGGCCAGCATCTATTGTGCATCCCCAAGTGCCCAGAGGATGATTAAGAGTCAACCACATTGCTCTGGGACTGCAGTCATGTGTAGACCGAACTAGATAAGGGTGGAAAATTTCCTTCCTAAAAAAATAAAAAAGTACAGTGAATCAGATTTGTTTTTACAACATTTTACCTGATTGCCATTAGACTAGCTTTTTTAATGCTAGATTTTTAAAACAAGTTTTTGAATTCAAGTAACACCATGGTGGAATTCAAATTTATTGTCTAAGAACATTCACCTCAGATTCTGGATTACTGTCCAGTGACATTCCGACAACTTGCTTTTGGCAATATCAGTGGTTGTCATTCCCAGCCAGCCTTTCCTTGATGTTTGGAGTCTCTGCTGAAAAAACTTGCAATTTCAGCAATAATGGGGATCTTCTGCAGCATCCCTCTTTTACAATATATTTCCTGAGGCAAGGAAAACTATACAGTAATCCAGGTGCAGTCTTCTATAAATCACTGAAGAAAGACTTCTCTGCTCCTGCACTCAAATCTTCTTGCAATAAAGGCTGATATTCTATTAGCCTTCCTAATAGCTTGCTGCACCTACATGTTTAGCCTTGTACATCTTGGGCCCTTTGCACATTGACTCTTTTCCATCTCTTACTAATTAAGGGTTTAGTTCACTTCACATATGATAGTTCCAACATGATGAGGCAATGCTAAACTCTTGATTTAGACCTGGTAATTTGATGGTACTCAACAAGAGATTGGAATCCAAATATTCCATAAGTTGAACAATTTTTTTTTTAAAATGAAGCAATTTGAATGCACGTTTCTAAAAATTGTTGAAACAATTTCCTTATGAAACAGGAATGATCAGAACATTGATGAAACACAATAACAGCATACATAATGTATTTTCCAAAAAGTTTTTCTAAACTACTGTATGACTTTAAAATCTTTGTTATCTAACATGTAAGAACAAAGATATTTTGTTCTGCCAGTCTACATGTCTTTTAGCGTTCAGCACTTAGTTTCTTCGAGCAGTGAGGGTGTAGGTATTTATTAAGTAGCTAGATGTCAATGATGAAACCAAAACAGAGTTAAATTTAACTACCTGATAGGCAGATGTAGGTCAAATATTCCCCCTGACCTCCTGTTGCGAGAAATGGAATCTTTTTTTTGGTTCTTCGCTTGACCTGGACTGCTGCAAGCATGCGCTCATCGTGTGGAGCAAAGATTTCTTTGCTGATAGCAGATTTGGCACTCATCATGGATTGGAAGAAGAGAAGGCAGCTTTATGTACCTAAGGAAAAAGAAAGCAATTAATTATGGTAAATCATTTAATCAGATGCAAAGAACTCACATAGCGTAACTAAGTTTACTTTAAGATAACCTACTCAAAATCAGACATGGTTAAAAATCACATCTCATGCCCTAAACTTTTAATCAAATTGAACGAACACACATTTGGCAAACTCTGTCAGGAAACTGAAACAGCCTACTTGTAAAGATATAATTTCAGAAATTCAGATAGAACAAAAATTCGGAGAAAGTATGTTGTATCACCAATGAAAAAGCTACTTGAGGCAAGGTACAGAAACACATCCAAAAGTGCTTCAAATGATATTCCATCAAGTTTTCAAGAAGAATTTGAATTGGAATAGAAAATTAAGCTGAAACTTCTGATACAGTGCAAAGCTAAACAGAGTCATAGAGATGTACAGCATGGAAACAGAACCTTCGGTCCAACCCGTCCACGCCGACCAGATATCCCAACCCAATCTAGTCCCACCTGTCAGTACCCGGCCAATATCCCTCCAAACCCTTCCTATTCATATACCTATCCAAATGCCTCTTAAATATTGCAATTGTACCAGCCTCCACCACATCCTCTGGCAAGTCATTCCATACACGTACCACCCTCTGCGTGAAAAAGTTGCCCCGTAGGTCTCTTTTATATCTTTCCCCTCTCACCCTAAACCTATGCCCTCTAGTTCTGGACTCCCCGGCCCTAGGGAAAAGACTTTGCCCTTCATAATTTTGTAAACCTCTAATTTTGTAAACCCCTCAGCCTCCAAAGCTCCAGGGAAAAACAGCCCCAGCCAATTCAGCCTCTTCCTATAGCTCAAATCCTCCAAACCTGGCAACATCCTTGTAAATCTTTTCTGAACCCTTTCAAGTTTCACAACATATTTCAGATAGGAAGGAGACCAGAAGTGCAAGTAATATTCCAACAGTGACCTAACCTATGTCGTGTACAGCCACAACATGACCTCCCAACTCCTGCACTCAATGCTCTGACCAATAAAGGAAAGCATACCAAACGCCTTCTTCACTATCCTATCTACCTGCAACTCCACTTTCAAGGAGCTATGAACCTGCATTCCAATGTCTCCTTGTTCAGCAACACTCCCCAGGACCTTACCATTAAGTGTATAAGTCCTGCTAAGATTTGCTTTCCCAAAATGCAGCACCTCGCATTTATCGGAATTAAACTCCATCTGCCACTTCTCAGCCCATTGACCCATCTGATCCAGATCCTGTTGTAATCTGCGGTAACCCTCTTCGCTGTCCACTACACCTCCAATTTTGGTGTCATCTGCAAACTTACTAACTGTACCTCTTATGCTCGCATCCAAATCATTTATGTAAATGACAAAAAGTAGAGGTCCCAGCACCGATCCTTGTGGCACTCCACTGGTCACAGGCCAATTCAAACAGGATCTTTGAACCAAGTATACTGCTCTTTTGAATAATATTCAAGTGCAACAAAATATCCTTCTACTGATTTCTTTGAGCACAATGTGCTCGAAGACTTGTTTTTAAATTGAATTCATTGGTGATACTCAATTGTCTTTGAGAAGCTAGTGGCAAGTTGCTTTCTTAATCCATTGCAGTAAAGAGGCTTGCAGCGTGGTGGTTCAGTAGTTAGCAATGCAGCCTCACAGCACCAGTTTCAATTCCAGACTCGGGCAACTGTTTGTGTAGAGTTTGCACATTCTGTGTCAGCCTAGGTTTCCTCCCACAGCCCAAGGATGTGTAGGCTAGGTGGATTAGCCAATGGAATTACAAGATTACAAGAATATGGGAGGGGGATGGGATGCTCTGGAGAAATCAGGTGTGGACTCGATGGGCCAAATGGTCTGATTCCACACTGTCGGGATTCAATGCTTCGACTTGGTGCAGATATACCCAGAGTGCCGATATCAGGTTAGCAGTGTTAAAGTACATTCCGCCTTTAGCTTTCATTTTAATACTAATTTGCTATGCTGTTATCAATAATGATTTGGTGAGTTCAACTGTATTGTGGACTCAAATGGGGGAAGTTGTAAAAGGATATTCATTTTGCCAAGATGTCTAGAAACATTTTGAATTCTCAGTTCTATAGAAGGCAACATTTGAGCTGGTGCTGATGTCTCAAAGATTATTTTGTTCCTGAGAGAGGTTACCAATGAAGGATCATATTAACAAAAATAAAAGTAACAAAAAGAATGGCAGAGTCTAGCACAAGGAAACAAAAATTATTGGTTGGACATAAAAAGGGACATTGCTGGAAATACAAAGGGACAAATCTTGATTTCTACAGAAACTATTTTGCAATCTTTTCAACAGTTTCCATCACAGACAGCAAGCAGACATTGGTTAAAAAAACAGATCACATGACTGAGTCAAAGCAAGTGGAAAATTAATCAATGACTCACCATTCTTAGACAAGAGTGCAACCATACAGGAACTTACCAATATTAAGAATACTGCACCCTGTTACTCTATATGGTACTTCTAGAAGGGAAGACATGCAGCAAGGAGCTAATTCCTGAAGAAGGGCTTATGCACGAAACGTCGATTCTCCTGTTCCTTGGATGCTGCCTGACCTGCTGCGCTTTTCCAGCAACACATTTTCAGCTCTGATCTCCAGCATCTGCAGCCCTCACTTTCTCCAACAAGGAGCTAACAAAAGCTCAAGATGCTTCGTTTAAACATTGAATAAAATCCAAACAGTTGTAAAAAGTGGATATAAGTGGGACTTTTGGATAAGGAATGTTCATGGTAGTTCTGAAAAGAGACAGCTAACATTTCACATAAAAATAAATTGTTTTCTATCAGTGAGGGCTAGAAACAACTGCATGATCAAGGCAGAAAGGGAAGGAGATCAAGAAACAGGAGATAGAGTTGTACAACACGGAAACAGACCCCTAAAAAAAAAGTCCAACTCGTCCATGCTGACCAGATGTCCTAAATTAATCTAGTCTAATTTGCTATTCATGTACACATTCAGATGTCTTTAAATTGTAGCAGCCTCCACCACTTCCTTCCATACACACATCAGCCTCTGCGTAAAAAGGATGCCCCTTAGGTTCCTTTTATTTTTCCCCCTCTCACCTTACTGCCCCACCTTGGAAAAACAACGTTTGCTATTCACCCTACTCATGCCTCTGATGCTCCAGGGAAAATAGCCTCTCCCTATAGCTCAAATTTTCCAACTCCAGCAACATCCTGGTAAATCTTTTCTGCACCCTTTCAAGTTTAACATCTTTCCTAGAGCTGGGAGACCAGAAGTGAACACAGCATCCCAGAAATGGCCTAACCACTTTCAAGGAACTACAAACCTGCACCCCAAGTTCTTTGTTCAGCCAATCTAATCAAGGTCCTGTTGTACTCAGAACCTTCTTCAGTAACCACTACACTAATTTTGGTGCCATCTGCAAACTTACTAATCATTCCTCAACATGCACAAAGCCATGTTGACTATCCAAAATCAGTTTTTGCCTTTTCAAAGAAGCAACGAAGTGAGTAATATTTTGAACTGGAGCTTGAAGCATACAGGGAGGAAAATGAGTGAGTTAGAATATTTCACAAGAAATTGGGAATGAGGATGTTCAGGGCCCAAGCAAATGAACGCAGATGGAAGCAAGGTTTCATTGGACAAGGGCAAAGTCTAAGTAATTATAATAGAATCTTGAACGACTATGGATCTGTCTTCCAGAAAGTGGCGTTGATTTGTAGTGTTCTATGTTCTACATTCAACTTTAACTTTTAAACAAGTTGAAAATTAGGCTCAGGATTTTGACCTATTGATGGGAGCAATTACAAAAATCTGCAAGAAGCTAGGAGTGACATTTGATAAAAGGAGCTAGCAGGAGTACTCTGTCATTGAGATGAAGGAAGCAGCTTTTGGTTGGCTTTTTACAGAATAATCCAGTCAGTCCCAATTCTCCCACTCTATCTCCCTAGCTCTTCAACTTTACTTCCACTAACTGCTTCAAATTTCTTTTGAAATAACCTGTCTCCTCTTCATGCAATCTTGTAGACACCACACACTCTGCACTTTTTTTAAAGGACCTTCCTAAAATGCAATATCCAGAACTGGACACGAAATTCTGGTTGCAACCTAACCAGAATAATATGAAATCTGAAATGGTTTGGCAACTCTATCTTATGGTCAGAATTCTTGCTAAACTAAAGTCACAACATATATTCACTTTGAACAAGATTGGAGATTTATTTCCCCCAATCTACATGATTCCATGCCATCCTTTTGTCCTTTATAAATGCTTACTGCCTAAACTGATCTTAGATTTAATTGTTTTTAAAATATAAATTTCACCAGATTCACAGCAGAATCTTTCTCAAGTTTACTGCCACTGATCCAGAATGAGAAACAGCAGCTCAGTCACATCAGCATGGAAGACACAGCAGGAAGGACATTTGTTCAACAAACATCACACTTGTGCAAAAAGCCAATGTTGATTTTAGAAAAGTCATAAACACAATTGTAGAATTCAACTAGTGTAGTATTTTTATTTGGGAAAAATGTGTTCCGTTACTAGTCGCAGCTTGCAGAAGAAGCCCACAGTGATTTTTCCATTGAAAGTGGTATAGCTGTCTTCATGCAATGAATTATCTGCTGTCCTGACAGCTCAACATCAAATACCTGAAAAATGATGCAAGCCCCAAAGATACCACCATTACAATTAACAATCCCATACAATACCATACCAAGTGACCTTTGCCTCCAACAAGGAAACATCTGTTGTTCTGATTTTAATCTGTGGAGTTCGAGGCAAGAATACCCACATCTGTAACTGAAAAACAGCCTCAAACACAAATGAGTTTTGTCATCATATTGTGGTGGTGAAGTGCCTAGATAGAATATTTCTAATCATTTAATAGTTAAACACAAACAGGATAGATCGGAGTTTCAGTTTGCTGAAACCACTCTGACTGCATGCCAGAGATAAAGAAACAACACAGTCCTAAAATCTGCACTGCTGGTGTATAAAATGTCAGGCCATATTACATCCCTGATATCCAACCACAAGAAAGCTCAAAATATTGTACTGCACCCAATTCTAAGATTGCTAAAACACCATCAGCAAGTTACAGCCAAAGAACGTACTTTTAAAATTCATTCTGGGATCTTTGCAGTTTTCTGGTTGTATGGCTGACAATAGAATACAACAGATCTCTTTCCCCATATTGCTACACACGCCAACAACTGTGAAGGAGATTAAAACCCAATTAGGTATTTACTAATTTTTGGCTAATTCATGCAACAGGATCCAATCTCAGGAAAATAAACCATATCCACTGAAAACTAAAGGGAATAACAGCTGTAGAATAGCTCTTGCTTTGCTTTACCAATAATGAAATTTTTAAGAAGAAATAATTTAATGCATTAAGCATATGATGATTTCAACACCAACACTTAACTGCATATCTATTGTAATCTTAATTACAACTGTGCTTGATAAAAGCCATTATTTCTATTCAAAGGAATTTTTTGAGCAATCGCCTCAAATTTGCGACATTTTAGATTAAAATCCCCCTTCACTTTTTGAAAAGTAGAATAATATGCAAAGAGTAAAATATAAAATTTCAGAAAACCTACAGTATAAAAGGAAACAAACAAATACCATAATTGCTGAAGAAACTCAGCAGGTCCAGCACCACCTGTGGAAAGAAAAAAGAATTAACATGAATTCTGTTTTCTCTCTCAGATGCTGACAGATCTAGTTTCTCAATTCCCATTTTTGTTCTTTCAGATCTCCAGCATTTGTAGTTGTGTGCTTTATTAAAAAGAAAAAACATTTGCTATGATCCCAGCTGATGGCAACATTAGACAAGCCAGAATGAGACATTGCTCGATATATCATGAGTTTAGTTTTTTTCAGTTGGTTAACATGATGATTAGTCACTGAAAATATTCATGTGAGTTTGTTAATGTTCCTCAGGAAAATAACCACTTACCACACAAGAGGATTAAAAAAAGTTATATATCTTGACATAAACAGAAAAACAAAGTTTCAAGCCATTTTCCAGTAATATTTTTTTTACAATTACTTAATCCCAGTTAGGTGTCACCTCGACCTTATAATTTCTCATTTAACTGATTCTTTCCAGTTTTGAGGATCTAGAATTTATTCTGATGACCTAAACCTCTTCTATTCTGACAACCTGAAAACCTCTACTTCAACTAAAATGCTAACTCTTCTCAAGCTAAAAAAGGGCAGAGTCTCAGCCCCTGAACAACATGGGCACTGGTGAGTACAGTGCATTGCTTCCACAGTCAAGAGTAAAAGGTCCCATTTTCTAACAAAGAGTTGAATGGTGAGATGAGATTCTCACTAGTTAAACAGTGTCGGAGGTATACTTGCATGCATTAGTGTCCTCACTATTATGTAATCTCACCTCACTAATATGCAGGTTCCCATTCTCCCAACTTCTGCATACAAACTAAACAGCATGAATACCAAACATGAAAGCCAGATTAGAAACCTCGCGACTCTCATATAGCAAGTGCTCCTCTCGATGCCCAGCAGCCACTGACATCTCAGGACACAACTGTACACACCTCTCCACCCCCCAACAGTGCCTCCAAGCTCCTAGCAAAGCAGCATGCCAATTATCCTCTGTTTGAGGCAATTAAAAGAAACCATGTAGGCAAGCTACAGCTTGCCAACAGCTGACCACTTGCACAACTGGACTTTAATGTAGATTGGTATTGTTAGAATTATGTACGGGCTTCCAAACAGTAGTCAGGAGCTGGGGTGCAAGATACACCAGGAGATAAAAAAAGATGTGTAGGGAAGGCAAAGTTACAGTGATCATGGGTGATTTCAATATGTAGGTGGATGAGGAAAATAAGTTTGGTAGTGGATTGCAAGAAACGTGTGGAATATCTACAAAATGGCCTTTTTGGAGCAGCTTGTGGCAGGGCCCACTAGGGAACAGGCAGTACCAGATTTCATGTTGTGCAATGAGGCAGATTTGATAAAGGAGCTTTAGGTGAAGGAAGCCTTAGGAGGCAGTGATCATAAATTGCAGAGTAAATTCAATCATATTGACAGGGAGAAGATATAATCAGAGGTAACGGTATTCCTCCAGTGCTCCGATTTCCTCTCTCAATTCAAAAGATGTGCAGGTGAGGGAAATTGGCCATGCTAAATTGCCTATAGTGATAGGTGCATTAGTCAGGAGTAAATGTAGAGGAATGAGTCTGGGTGGGTTACTCTTCGGTGGGTTGGTTGGGCCGAAGGGCCAGTTGCCATACTGTAGGGAGTTTAATTTAATCTAATCTAATGGAATGTGGGATGTTGGCTGTGGTGGCTAACTCAAAGACATGGATAAGAATTTCAGCAAAGTGATGGTAAAGGTGGCACAATATTAGGAATCATCAGCAGTGACCAATACAGAATGGATTCTGAATTGACCTCATATGCCTCATCTATTTCGTTATCCGTCAATGGAGTTCAATTTAGTAAATACATAATTAAGATCCTGGAAGGCACATACATGAAGTTAGATGCATTCTTGCAAATTATAATAGCTCACTGTTCCAAATAAGTGACATCTTAATTTAAAAGCAAAAGGACCTTCACAAAATGAAACTATAAAAGTTGAGATAAAATTGACGTAAAGTCCAATTCTAAAAAAGGATTATATATCAACTTTCATTACATCTTGTAAATTTGCTCATACTTGGGAGCTAATTTCTGGATAATTTGAGTTGAATCAGTCACATTTGTTAAATTCACACAATACATCTGACTACTTAAAGTAGTGCTTCTTAAAACAACAATATTTTAATATATCAAGTTCCACATTACTTCGGTAATATGGAAGTTTTTGGGATTGAGTATTGATGGCTGGAGTGGGCAAACTTGCAACTCTTAAATGGGGAGAGACTTTGAGCAAACAGGAGTTGAGCACAGGGAAGCTGAATAGGAGGTAGGGTCTCAAACATCCTGTCCTACCTACTTGCAGGCTTTTTTTGCAGCAATAATCAGGCCTCAAAAGTTCATTAGGCCACACCTACGCAGCAAGAAAAAGGATGCAAGCTTTTAAAAAGGATCCTCACAGCAGTCAGAAGTCAGTCCAAGCTTCAAGGTGACCACTGCTGCCTCAGAGCTCAAAGCCCAAATCTCTTCTTCTGACTCAAGAATTGAAGAAACTTGATTTGAAAAGCTTGATGCCATATTTGGTCCCAGGATAATTCTCAAATCACATAATTCATCACCAAGACCACCCAGTTTCAATTCCATAACACTGCCCAACCTCTGCCTGTGGTTTCACTTATTTGCTATTAAAATTCTTAACCATGTCTTTGAGTTACTCTCCACTGCCAACATCCCAATCTACATTAAAATGAGCTAATCCTAAAAACGTTGTTCTGTTATAATCATGCATGCGCTTGCTAATCTACATGGGATCCTGGATTGGCAATATTTTAATTTTAACTTTTATCTTTATTTTCAAACATCACCATTGTCTTGCTCTTTTAAGATCACTCCACTTTTTCAATTCTGGCCTTTTGCGCATCCCCAATTTGATTTGCTCCCACTGCCTTCAGCTCCCTAAGATCTAAGCACTAGAATTCTCTTTCTACTTTGCTTTCACAATTTAAAGGCATTCCTCTAACACACCTCTGACCCAGTTTTTGGTTGTATGCAAATATAAACTTACGTTTTTTTGCCAAACATTAGTTGATGAATGCGTGATAAAATGCAAGCTGACATTATTGCAACGAAAAACACATCAATACAAAGTAACAAACTCAAAAGTATTATGCCAAATTACGAAAGAAATTGCGAACAGAAAGTTTGCCAAAATCATTAGCAGAGAATGAAGCGAAGATGTTTTTAAAAAATGAAATTGACAATGCTCAGTAAAGTGCTGTGGAATATCCAAATCTACATACTGGCAAATGTATTTTGTCTGTAAATTATTTGTGTGGAAGCCCTGAATAGAAGAAAGCTTGATAAAACTTTAAGCAATTATAACAGTATTTCATTTAAGAACCTAAAGCATATTGCTTTTACTTTTGGTCAAAACCCTATCACACTTTCAAACAAAGCTTACATGCATTAAAGATCACTTAGGCAAGATAGATCAGTACATAGGGGAAACCAGAACATGGTTTAGGGAGACAGAAAAAAAAAATCACTGCAATGCATCAGAGACCTGGAGTTACTAATTTTGCACGAACAAAGAGAACACTACATTTCAAAAAAAGCAAAAATCTGAAATCAAGCCAGAAAATTGTGCAACAGTTCCACAGATCTGGATGCAGAGGAAAAATGAAAATTAATGTGTCTGACAGCACAAGAAAGACACATGAATAATATCCAGTCAATTAGACCTCTACTAAAAAGGAAACTGCTACATATCCGAGAGAGATCAGGTCAGAAACAAGGATTAATGCAGCAAAGTGTCTTTCTATAAATTGTCTTAGATCTAAAAATACAGATCACCAAGAAATGTTGTTTTACTACAGTGAATCATGCAAAAAAAACCATGGTAGCTGTATACAAAACTTAGCTATTTGCACCCAAGTTGCAGCATCATAGAAAACCCTCATGAATGTTGTATGGAGTTTCTGCAAAATTCACTATCACTTTGTATTCATGGAAGATAGATGGAACCGTGCCATTCAATGCACAGAACATAATTTTCTAAAAGACCTGAAAAGTTAAGTTTACTTAAGAGGGAAATTAGGAGGGCAAAAAGGGGACATGAGATAGCTTTGGCAATTAGAATTAAAAGAGAATCCAAAAGAGGTTTAAAAATATATTAAGGACAAAAGAGTAACTCGGAAGAGAATAGGGCCCCTCAAAGATCAGCAAGGCGGCCTTTGTGTGGAGCCACAGAAAATGGGGGAAGATACTAAATGAATATTTTGCATCAGTATTTACTGTGGAAAAGGATATGGAAGATATAGACAGTAGAGAAATAGATGGTGACATCTTGCAAAATGTCCAGATTACTGAGGAGGAAGTGCTGGATGTCTTGAAATGGTTAAAGGTGGATAAATCCCCAGGACCTGACCAAGTGTACCCGAGAACTCTGTGGGAAGCTAGAGAAGTGATTGCTGGGCCTCTTGCTGAGATATTTGTATCATCGATAGTCATAGGTGAGGTGGTGGAAGACTGGAGGTTGGCAAACATTGTGCCACTGTTTAAGAGGGGCGTTAAAGACAAGCCAGGGAACTATAGACCAGTGAGCCTGACCTCAGTGGTGGGCAAGTTGATGGAAGGAATCCTGAGGGATAAGATGTACATGTCTTTGGAAAGGCAAGGACTGATTCGGGATAGTCAACATGGCTTTGTGCATGGGAAATCGTGTCTCACAAACGTGATTGAGTTTTTTGAAGAAGTAACAGAGGATTAATGAGGGCAGAGCAGTAGATGTGATCTATATGGACTTCAGTAAGGCGTTCAACAAGGTTCCCCATGGGAGACTGATTAGCAAGGTTAGATCTCATGGAAGAAAAGGAAGAACTAGCCATTTGGATACAGAACTGGCTCAAAGGTAGAAGACAGAGGGTGGTGGTGGGAGGGTTGTTTTTTCAGACTGGAAGCCTGTGACCAGTGGAGTGCCGCAAGGATCGGTGCTGGGCCCTCTACTTTTTGTCATTTACATAAATCATTTGGATGCAAGCATAAGAGGTACAGTTAGTAAGTTTGCAGATGACACCAAAATTGGAGGTGTAGTGGTCAGCAAAAAGGGTTACCTCAGATTACAACAGGATCTGGACCAGATGGGCCAATGGGCTGAGGAGTGGCAGATGGAGTTTAGTTCAGATAAATGCGAGGTGCTGCATTTTGGTAAAGCAAATCTTAGCGGGACTTATACACTTACTGGTAAGGTCCTAGGAAGTGTTTCTGAACAAAGACCTTGGAGTGCAGGTTCACAGCTCCTTGAAAGTGGAGTCGCAGGTAGATAGGATAATGAAGGCGACGTTTGGTATGCTTTCCTTTATTGGTCAGAGTATTGAGTACAGGAGTTGGGAGGTCATGTTGTGGCTGTACAGGACATTGGTTAGGCCACTATTGGAACATTGCGTGCAATTCTGGTCTCCTTCCTATCAGAAAGATTTGTGAAACTTGAAAGGGTTTAGAAAAGATTTACAAGGATGCTGCCAGAGTTGGAGGATTTGAGCTACAGGGAGAGGCTGAACAGGCTGGGGCCATTTTCCCTGGAGCGTCGGTGGCGGAGGGGTGACCTTATAGAGGTTTACAAAATTATGAAGGGCATGGATAGGATAAATAGACAAAGTATTTTCCCTGGGGTCAGGGAGTCCAGAACTAGAGGGCATAGGTTTAGAGTGAGAGGGGAAAGATATAAAAGAGATCCGAGGGGAAACTTTTTCACGCAGAGGGTGGTACGTGTATGGAATGAGCAGCCAGAGGATGTGGTGCAAGTTGGTACAATGGCAACATTTAAGAGGCATTTGGATGGGTATATGAATAGGAAGGGTTTGGAGGGATATGGGCCGGGTGCTGGCAGATGGGACTAGATTGGGTTGGGACATCTGGTCAGCATGGACAGGTTGGACCAAGAGGTCTGTTTCCATGCTGTACATCTCTATGACTCTATGACTTAATACTCAAACCTGAACTGGTTCCTAGCACAGAAACACCTGATATTTGAATTGATCATCGTTGTTTTCAAATACCTCAAATCTTGTTCTTCCCCATCTATAATTTCCTGCAAATTGTACAACCTACCAAGTACTCCTCCTTTTTTAAATTCTCACTTCTTACATATCAGACTTGCTTTGATCCTCTGCTAGTGGCCATGCTTTCAGTGTTCCAGAATCTAGAGTCTGGAATTTCCTTTCAATACCTGTCCACCTCTACCTTTTTTTAAAAAAAAAAAACACTTTCTTTTAATACAGTTCTTAAAATTTACCACTTTGGTTAAGCTTTTGGTCACCTGCTACACTATCCTTACGTAGCTTGCTGTCAAATTTTTTTCTGATAAGATTTCTGCAGAGTGCTTTGGGCTATCACACTGCATTAAACTCGCTATTGAAATGCCAGCTGTTGTTGCTGTTCAGACACCCGAAAAAGTAACAGCCATCATAGCAGTCAAAACACAGCAATACTCTCAGCTCTGGTTAATAAGATCTCTCCATGGTTACAATGGTACTCTCATTAATGACTAAAAACTAATCACAACACCTGGACTTCGCATTTATTCCAGTTTAGAACTGAAAAGACATGAAACACCTGTTCTGCACTTGAAGTGATAACTATATTATGCCAGGGAGGGGATAAATGGTCTTGCAGCACTAATAACACTGGAATAAACTGTTTAGTCACAGATGTACAGCACAGAAACAGACTCTTTGGTCCAACTCGTCCATGCCGACCAGGTATTCCAACCCAATCTAGTCCCACCTGCCAGCACCTGACCCAATTCCCTCCAAACCCTTCCTATTCATATACCCATCCAGATGCCTTTTAAAATGTTACAGCCTCCACCACTTCCCTCTGGCAGCTCATTCCATACACATACCACCCTCTGCATGAAAAAGTTGCCCCTTAGGTCTCTTTTATATCTTTCCCCTCTCACTCTAAACCTATGCCCTCTAGTTCTGGACTTCCCCACACCAGGGAAAAGACTTTGTCTATTTATCCTATCCATGGCCCTCATGACTTTATAATCCTTGATAAGGTCTCCCCTCAGCCTCCGATGCTCTAGGGAAAACAGCCCTAGCATATTCAATCTCTCCCTACAGCTCAAATTCTCCAACCCTGGCAACATCCTTGCAAATCTTTTCTGAACCCTTTCAAGTTTCACAACATCTTTCCGATAGGAAGGAGACCAGAATTGCACGCAATATTCCAACAGTGGCCTAACCAATGTCCTGTACAGCCACAACATGACCTCCCATCTGCTGTACTCAATACTCTGACCAATAAAGAAAGCATATCAAATGCCGCCTTCATTATCCTATGAACCTGCACTCCCATGTCTCTTTGTTCAGCAATACTTCCCAGGACCTTACCATTAAGTGTATAAGTTCTGCCAAGATTTGCTTTCCCAAAATGCAGCATCTCACATTTATATAAGTTAAACTCTATCTGCCACTTCTCAGCCCACTGGCCCATCTGATCAAGATCCCATTGTAATCGGAGGTAACCTTCTTTGCTGTGTAGTATTATCAATTTAGAAATTGAAAGAATGTGAAATACATGAACAGTTAATTAAAAACATGCAGTTTGTCTAAGTAATTATGCTGGAAGATACATGACATAGGATTCACAGCGAACAGGCCATTCAGCCCAATGGTCCATACTGGTGCTCAGGGTTCACATGAGCCTCTCCCACCCTACAGGTACAAGTTTCACCTCTATCCCTGATATGCATATCTCACACCCCATTGAATGAATGAGTTATGCTATATTCCTTAACTACTCCATGTTTCACATTCTAACCACGTCAGGTGAAGAGTTTTGCCCAAATTCCTTACTGGGTATATTGGTGGCTTTTCAGATTGTCAACCCTCGCTTTCAACTTCTCTTCCACAAGTGAAAACATCTTCTCTATGTTGACCTGATCAAAGCCATTCAAACTTCTGAAGTCTTTCATTTAAACATTTTCTGCTTGTCCCAGCATGGTTAATCTCTTTTTGTTGCCTTGCCTTCTTGAAAATTCACACCAAGATTTATTTTTAAAAAAAGATTAAGGGTAGCACCGGATTGATGATTTTTCATTTGTATTTGTGTACATTGTATAAACATGGCAGCTCCACGAAACAAATTATTCAAAATTTTAACACTTGCGAAAATATTCCATCCTTCAATTTCCCCACACAGCACTTTCATATTTGCAAAAAACTTTCATGCAAATCCAGTTTAACACCAACACTAATTAGCACTTCATTTGAAAGAAAATTGCTGTTAAATTATTGCATAAAGCTTAATTCAAGCTTTTTTTAAAAAATCAATTATATATAGTCTGTTTCTTACTTCTGGGACAGAATGTTATATTTTGATGCCAATGAAAATGATCTCCAGATGAGAGATTTGCCATTATCAATTTCTGCCTCAAGATGCCAACTGTGCCAGGTCCACAAATCAAGCATGATTTCCATCATCTAGCAACTTTGCATGACAGAAGAGTTATAGTACAGTGATTTGCCAACATAGTCACTCACACTGAAAATAAAGGACATATTACCACAAATCCAACTACTGAATGAATACAACCTTTTCTCTTCGAAAAAGAGAGTCTAGAATCACTCAACTCAATGTGATGGTCAGTGATAAAATCCTCCCAGTGACAAAATTTTGTCACCTGCATCAAGTTGGATACAAACTCCAGTAATCATTGCAACAGCTCTGCAGAAATCCTGAAGAAAAGAACACAGAATTGCAACCAAAACTTGTCACTGAGAACTTGGCCTACTGCAGTGACTTAGAGAGCTAAATTACAGCCTGAACATAAACTGGAAAATGCCATATGTCAAAGTCGCTTGAATAACAGAAATAAGCCAACAGGTATTTCTTAACCCGATAAGAATCATTTTAATTAATAGAACTTATGGCTACTATAAATCCCAATGTAATATCACACTGCACGTGCATACTCAAAGTATACAAGGCAAATTTCACACAATTGTGCTTGAATTATTTATCAATGTCAACTTTGACAACTAAATTTGAAATTGGATTATGAAATTATACTAGAGTGGCAGAATGCAAGGTTTATAAGGGCAAATAGGAGGCAAGGCTCTGTAAGACAAAGTGATAAGCTTTCAGTGCCAGCAGCTCACAAATTAACAGGTATTCAGAACATACGCAAGAGTTATTGTGAGCTCAGTGTAAATAGACTGTCATACTTTGCTATCAAACTCTCCACATCAACAGGTGGAATGTCAACATTTATCCAATCACTTGCTCTTTCAATTAATTTAAAAGCAAAACTTGAGACTTCCTTTCAAAAGCATTTTTTTAAAAGATAAACTTCACCAGTTACCAAATCTGAAACAGATATCTCAAGTATGGAAAGAGATAGGAAGGATGGAACTGTTGGTTGCAGAAGGAATCAGTGTTAACATTATGTAATTTTATACCTTTGCACACAATATCATGGCAAATTCTAATGCTGGATTATAATCTTGTTCATAATCCTGAACAAATCAGAGATACATTTGTCACGCCACTTTACTTCATTATTGGCCTTCTAGAATGTTACAGTGCAAAAGGAGGAAATTTAGCCTATGCCTGCAATGGCTCTCCAAATGTGCATGACTTAGGACTACATTCCCTCCCTTCTACCATAAACCTGCCCACTTAAATAGAAATAATCTAATGCCTCAAATGAACGTACCTCCACCACACCTCCAGACTTGAACCACTTATATAAAACAATTTCTTCTCATATTTACTCATTTTGTAAATCACTAAATTGGAGCCCTCTTCTTCTCGAGTCATGTAAAGCCAGAGTTCCAAGACAGATGCCTGGAAATTTCCATTACAAATCTTCCTCCAAACTGAACTATATCCATTAACCGTTGCTCCTTGTCACTTAGCCAATTCGGTCTTGACATACTGCTGGCCCCTTTATTCCACAAGCTATACATTTTCTCAAGTGAGTTGTCCAGAAATGTATCAAATATCTTTTGGACATCTATGTATGCTACATTAACAGCATTTCCCTCAGCCACCCTCTTAGTTCATGCCAATTAAACATTGCTTCCAATTAAGAAATCTAGGCTTGCTCTCCTTAATTGACCCACATTCATTTATTAGCACATTGATTCTATCCCAAATTATTGAAGTCATTAAACATTTCCCTCTCTCTGAAGAGAAAATGACCAATCTATAATTGCTGGGCTTTCCATACGCTTCTGAACAAAGCATCAGTTTGTAATTTTCCAGTCCTCTGGCACCACACCAATTTCCAAGAAAACTTGAACTATTATGGCCAATATTTCCACAATTTCGATTCTCGCTTCTCTCAGCATCATTGCATGCATCTCATCTGGTCCAGGGGTCTGAACAACTCAAAATACCAACAGCTATCCAAAACAACTTATAGAGACGTACAACACGGAAATAGACCCTTCTGTCCAACGCGTCCATGCCAAACAAATATCCTAACCCACTCTAGTCCCATATCCCTCTAAACCCTTCATAAAAAATATACCTATCCAGATGCCTTTTAAATCCTGTAATTGTACCAACCTTCGCCACTTCGTCTAACAACTATTTCCATACTCGCACCACCATTTGCATGAAACTTCTGCCCCTTAGGACTCTTCTATATCTTGCCCCTCGCACCCTAAACCTATGCTCTCCAATTCTGGATCCCCCACCCTAGGGAAAATACTTTGTCTATTTATCCTATCCATGCCCCTCATGATTTTATAATCCTTGATAAGGTCTCCCCTCAGCCTCCGACGCTTCAGGGAAAACAGCCCCAGTCTATGCAGCCTCTCCCTATAGCTCAAATCCTCCAACCCTGGTAACATCCTTGTAAATCTTTTCTGAACCTTTTCAAGTTTCAAAACATCCTTCCGATAGGCAGGGAGACTAGAACTGTACGCAATAATCCAAAAGTGGTGTAAACAGTGTCCTGTACAGCTGCAACATGACCTCCCAACTCCTATACTCAATGCTCTGACCCAGTAAAGGAAAGCATACCAACACCTTCTTCACTATCCTATCTACCGGCAACTCCACTTTCAAGGAACTATGAACCTGCACTCCAAGGTCTTTGTTCAGCAACATTCCTTAGGACCTTACCATTAAGTGTACAAGTCCTGCCCTGTTTTGCTTTTCCAAAATGCATCACCTCATTTATCTAAATTAACCTCCATCTGCCACTCCTCAGCCCAATGGCCCATCTGATCAAGATCCTGTTGTACTCTAAAGGTAACATTCTTCACTGTCCACTACACCTCCAATTTTGGTGTAATCTGCAAAATTACTAACTATACCTATGTTCATATCCAAATCATTTATATAAATGATGAAAAGCAGTGGACCCAGCACTGATCCTTGTGGCACTCCACTGGTCACAGGCCTCCAGTCTGAAAAGCAACCCTCCACCACCACCCTGTCTTCTACCTTTGAGCCAGTTCTGTATCCAAATGGCTAGCTCTCTCTGTATTCCATGAGATCTAAGCTGGCTAACCAGTCTCCCACGGGGAACCTTGTCAAACGTCCATATACATCACATCCACCACTCTTCCCTCATCAATCCTCTTTGTTACTTCTTCAAAAAACTCAAGTCTGAGAGACATAATTCTCACGCATGAAGCCATGCTGACTATCCCTAATCAGTCCTTTTCTTTCCAAATACATATAAATCCCTCAGGATTCCTTCCAACGACTTCCCCGGTCTATAGTTCCCTGGTTTTTCCTCACCACCTTTCTTAAATAGCCAAAAAAAAATTAGCCAACCTCCAGTCTTCCAGCACCTTACCTGTGACTATCGATCATCCAAGTATCTCAGCAAAGGACCCAGTAATCACTTCCCAAGCTTCCCACAGAATTCAAGAGTACACCTGATCAGATCCTGGGGATTTATCCACTTCTGCATTTCAAGACATCCAACATCACTTCATCTGTAATATGGACCTTTTTCAAGATGTCACCATCTATTCCCCAACATTCTATATATTCAATGTCCTTCTCCACAGTAAACACTGAGCTAAAATACTCTTAGTATCTCCCTCATGTCCTGCAGCTCCACATATAGGCTGCCTTGCTGATCACTGAGGGGCTGTATTCACTCCCTCGTATTTACAAAAACCCTATGGATTCTCCTTAACCCTATTTGCCAAAGTTATTTCATGTCTCCTTTTTGCCCTCCTGATTTCCCTCATAAGCATGCTCTTACTGCCTATATACACTAAGGCTTCTCTCTATCTTCCTGTCATACCAGACATATGCTTCCTTCTTTCTCTTAAACAAAACCTCAATTTCTCTAGTCATTCGGCATTCCCTACACCTACCAGCCTTTCCTTTCACCCTAACAGGAATATACTGTCTCTGGACTCATCTCATTTTTGAAGGCTTCCCATTTTCCAGTTGGCCCGTTACCTGCGAACAACTGCCCCTTTTGAAAGTTCTTGCCTAATACCATCAAAATTGGCCTTCCTCCAATTTAGAACTTCAACTTTTAGATCTGGTCTATCCTTTTCCATCACTACTTTAAAACTAATAGAATTATGGTCACTGACCCTAGAGTGCTCCCCCACTGACATCTCAGTCATCTGCCCTGCCTTATTTCCCAAGAGTAGATCAAGTTTTGCACCTTCTCTCATAGGTACATCCACGTACTGAATCAGAAAATGTTCTTGTACACACTTCACTAAATCCTCTCCATCTAAACCCTTAACACTACGGCAGTCCATGTTTGGAAAGTTAAAATCCCCTACCATAACCACCCTATTATACTTATAACAGATCTCCTTATAAATTTGCTTCTCAATTTCCCTCTGACTATTAGGGGGTCTATAAAACAATCCCAATAAAGTGATCATCCCTTTCTTATTTCTCAGATCCTCCCAAATAACTTCCCTGGATGTAATTCCGTGAATATCCTCCCGCAGTACAGCAGTAATGCTATCCCTCATCAAAAACACACTTTCCCCCTCCTGTTTTGCCTCCCTTTCTGTCCTTCTTTTTGCATTTGCAAACAAACATTAAGCTGCCGGTCCTGTCCATCCCTGAGCCATGTTTCTGTAATTGCTATGATATCCCAGCCCCATGTTTCTAACCACATCTTCTGCATTCCCTGTTCGGCCTCTTGCATTGTAGTTTATCAGTCCTACTTTGTCCTCTGCTTTGTTCCTGCCTGCCTTGACCGTTTGACTCACTCCCTTTCCCAAATGTATCTCAGATTGATCTCTTTTTCTCACTACCTTCTTGGGTCCTACCCACCCACCTGATGAGTTTAAATCCTCCCTAGCAGCTCTCGCAAATCTTCCTGTGGTTATATTGGCCCCTTTCCAATTCAGGGGCAATCTGTCCATCTCGTACAGCTCACTTCTACCCCAGAAGAAATTTCAATGATCCAAAAATATGAACCCTCCTCCGATGCACCAGCTCCTCAGCCATACATTCATCTGCTCAATCCTTGTATTCCTACCCTCATAGCACCAGGAGCAATCCAGATATTACCACCCTCGAGGACCTCTTTTAAAAATTCCTGCTGAACTCTCAATATTCTCCCTTCAGAAACTCATCCTTTTCCCTTCCTATGTCATGAGTTCAAATGTGTACAATAACCTCATCACCTCAGGAGATCTCCCACCCACAGTTTCCAACCTCATAGTCGGGAACCCTGCACTGCCCGGTTCTACCTCCTTCCCAAGATCCACAAGCCTGACCACCCTGGCCGACCAATTGTCTCATCATGCTCCTGCCCCACTGAACTCACCTCTACCTAGCTTGACACTGTCCTACCCCCCCTTAATCCAGGAACTCCCCACATACGTTCGAGACACCACCCATGCCCTCCACCTCCTCCAAGACTTCCGTTTCCCCGGCCTCCAACGCCTCATCTTCACCATGAACATCCAATCCCTCTACACCTCCATCCGCCATGACCAGGGCCTCCAAACCCTTCTTTTCTTCTTCTCCCGACGTCCCCAACAGTACCTTTCCACCGACACACTCCTGCGTTTGGCTGAACTGGTTCTCACCCGCAACAATTTCTCCTTCAAATCCTCCCACTTCCTCCAGACCAAAGGGGTAGCCATGGGCACCCGTATGGGCCCCAGCTATCCCTGCCTTTATGTTGGCTACGTAGAACAGTCGATCTTCCGTAGTTACACCGGCACCACTCCCCACCTCTTCCTCCACTACGTTGATGACTGCATTGACGCCACCTCGTGCTCCCGCGAGGAGGTTGAGCAATTCATCAACTTCACCAACACATTCCACCCTGACCTTAAATTTACCTGGACCATCTCTGACACCTCCCTCCCCTTCCTGGACCTCTCCATCTCCATTAATGATGACCGACTGGACACCGACATTTTTTTACAAACCCACCGACTCCCACAGCTACCTGGATTACACCTCTTCCCACCCTACCTCCTGCAAAAATGCCAACCCGTATTCCCAACTCCTCCGCCTCCGCCTTATCTGCTCCCAGGAGGACCAGTTCCACCACAGAACACACCAGATGGCCTTCTTCTTTAGAGACTACAATTTCCCTTCCCACGTGGTCAAAGATGCCCTCCAATGCATCTCATCCACATCCTGCACCTCCGCCCTCAGACCCCACCCCTCCAACCGTAACAAGGACAGAACGCCCCTGGTGCTCACCTTCCACCCTACCAACCTTCACATAAACCAAATCATCCGCCGACATTTCCGCCACCTCCAAACGGACCCCACCACCAGGGATATATATTTCCCACCCCACCCCTTTCCGCCTTCCGCAAAGACCATTCCCTCCGTGACTACCTGGTTAGGTCCACGCCCCCTAAAAACCCACCCTCCCGTCCTGGCACCTTCCCCTGCCACCGCAGGAATTGCAAAACCTGCGCCCACACCTCCTCCCTCACCTCCATCCAAGGCCCCAAAGGAGCCTTCCACATCCAAAGTTTCACCTCCACATCCACCAATATCATTTTAGATTAGATTAGATTACTTGCAGTGTGGAAACAGGCCCTTCGGCCCAACAAGTCCACACCGACCCGCCGAAGCGCAACCCACCCATACCCCTACATTTACCCCCTTAACCTAACACTACGGGCAATTTAGCATGGCTAATTCACCTGACCCGCACATCTTTGCGACTGTGGGAGGAAACCGGAGCACCCGGAGGAAACCCACGCAGACACGGGGAGAATGTGCAAACTCCACACAGTCAGTCGCCTGAGTCGGGAATTGAACCCGGGTCTCTGGCGCTGTGAGGCAGAAGTGCTAACCACTGTGTCACCGTGCCGCCCGTTGCTCCTGATGCGGTCTCCTCTACACTGGGGAGACTGGACACCTCCTAGCAGAACGCTTTAGGGAACATCTCTGGGACACCCGCACCAATCAACTACACCACCCTGTGGCCCAACATTTCAACTCCCCCTTCCACTCAGTCGAGGATATGGAGGTCCTGGGTCTCCTTCACCGCCGCTCCCTCACCACCCGATACCTGGGGGAAGAACGCCTCATCTTCCACCTCGGAACACTTCAACCCCAGGGCATCAATGTGGACTTCACCAGTTTCCTCATTTCCCCTTTCCCCACCACACCCCAGCTCCAAACTTCCAGTTCAGCAATGTCCCCATGACCTGTCCTACCTGCCTATCTTCCTTTCCACCTATCCACTCCACCCTCTTCTCTGACCTAACACTTTCATCCCCACCCCCACTCACCTATTGTACTCTATGCTACTTTCTCCCCATCCCCACCCTCCTCTCATTTATCTCTCCACCATGCAGGCACTCCGCCTCTATTCCTGATGAAGGGCTTTTGCCTGAAGCGTCGATTTTCCTGCTCCTCGGATGCTGCCTGAACTGCTGTGCTTTTCCAGCACCACTTTAATCTAGAATCTGGTTTCCAGCATCTGCAGCCCTTGTTTTTGTTTTTACCCACAATGACGTCCTGCTGGGCCCTCTCCCCTTTAAGAATATTCTGCACCCGCTGAGACATCCTTGATCCTAGCACCATGGAGGCAACACACCATTCTGATTTTTCACTGCTGGTCACAGAAGTGTCTATCTGTGCCTCTGACTAGGAAGAGTCCCCTATCACAATCAATTGCTTGGAACTTTCTTAATTATACACATGTTTATTTCAGATAGAAACTTTCCACCCTACCAACCTTCGCATAAACCAAATCATTCGCCGACATTTCCGCCACCTCCAAACGGACCCCACCACCAGGGATATACATTTCCCTCCCCACCTTTCACTGAGATTAAGCTCAAACCCAGGTCAATGATAAAAGCTGACTGTGCTAATACAATGACTTTGCCCCAGTGGTGCAAGAAAGAAATCTTACTTGATTTTCTCATGACTCCCTCGAGTAGTGCGCTAGAACTCAAGCCCCAATAGTCCCAGAACTGATCAGAGATCAGGACCACCATGTTCCAGTAAGGAGGAAGGACAAGTTAGGCAAAGGATAATGAGGGAGATTATGAATTCAGTCAAAAATAAAATAAAACACACACATACAAAAATTTAGAAAGCAAAAATCAAACAGGGCCTGAGATGAATAGAAAGAAAGCAGGAAAGAACTCAAGAAATTAGGAGAGCAATGAAGGGCCATGAAATGTCTTTGACGAGTAGGGTTAAAGAGAATCCAAAAGCATTTCATACATATATTAAAAGCAAGAGGATAACTAGGGAGAAGGTAGGACTGCTCAAGAATAAAGGAGTGAACTTGTGCTTGGAGGCGAGGACATGGGCACGATCCTAAATGAGTATTTTGAGTCCGTATTCACTAACAACATGGAGGATAGAGAGATTATTGTGGGATATGCTAATATGCTAGGACATTTTGAAGTCAAAAAAGTAGTATTAAGTCTCTTGACAAGCACTGAAGTGCACAGGTCCTCAGGGCCCAATGGGATCTACCCTAGGTTATTGAGACAGGCAAGACAAGAGATTGCTGGGGCCTTGATCAAAACCCGTGTCTTGGTCAGAGTCATACAGCATGGAAACAGACTCTTCATTCCAAGTCGAACATAATCTCAAACTAAACTATTCCCACCTGCCTGCTCCTGGCCCATATCCCTCCAAACCATTCCTTTTCATTGTATTCTCTCTAGCCACTAAAGAAGTCCTTGAGGACTGGCAAGGAACTAAAGTTATTCCTCTGTTCAAGAAGGGAAATAGGAATAATACAGGAAATTATAGACTGGTGAGTCTCTCAGTGGTTGGGAATTTTTTGGAGAGAGTTCTTAAAAGTTCTTAGGGATAGAATTTACATGCATTTAGAAAAGCATGGCCTAACTAGGCACAGTCAGAATGGTTGTGCAGGACAGGTCATGTTTTACTAACTTGATTGAATTTTGAGGTGACAATAAAAGGTGATCGATGAAGGTACAGCATTGGATGTTGTTTACATGGATTTTAGTAAAGCTTTTGTTAAAGTGCCACATGGCAGGCTTACCCAGAAGATTAAGATTCATGGTGACTTGGTCATTTAGATTCAGAATTGGCTTGACCACAGAATGGTAGTGGTGGAAGAGTGGTGGAGGTCTATGACTACTGGTCTTCCATAGGGATCCATACTGGGACTTCTGCTGCTTGTGATATAAATAAATGACTTGGATGAAAACTTATATGGATGAGTTAGTAAGTCTGCAGATGATACAAGATCAATAGTGTTGTGGATAGTGTAGAAAGTTGTCAAAGGATACAGTGGGATATAGATCAGTTGCAGATATGGGCTGAGAAATGACAGATGGAGTTTAATCTGGCTAAGCACTGAAGCACAGATTGATCTTAGGGTTCAAGTTCATAGCTCCCTGAAAGTGGCCACACAAGTAGATAGGGCGGTCAAGGCAGTGTATGGCATACTTGCCTTTATTGGTCAAGGCAAAAAAACCTATTTTTTTCAGTCCATAGTCCAAGTCAAAAAAAACGTGGCCCCCTACAAATTCAGAAGTGTTTACAATAAGTTTACAGAAATGTTTTAGCCATAAATTGAGAACTTGCACAATGAAGTGTGGAATATTTGTCACAGGTCTCGAAATTACACTCATTTGGTATATTTATGGTAAAGATATTTGCAGTACAATTTTCTATTGTCAGAACATTGCTACAATTTTTCATCTCCTGTCTCTCAGGTTAAGAATTTTCAGATGAATCAATTTTTAAAATGACTTTCTTCCCCTTGCTTGTTAACAAAAATGCCTCAATTGCCTGGTAAGGCCCATTATTCACATAACAACCCCAAAACCCATTGTCATTCTCTGAATGTCTGCCCAGTGTTAGTCTCAAAATGAGAAAGATTGTATTCATCCCATTGCAATTAAGAGACCAAAGCTAGTTATGTAACAAATCCAAGTGCACAAATTATGATCAAATAACAACCCACACTAAAAATCACCCAGCATATGTTACAATTCTCCACAAAGATTTACTTGACCACAAAATATTCTAAATGGACAATCCTGTTTCCAACTGAATTATTGCAGTTACAGCACAAGAAATATTATTTGTTTACATCAGAATGCCTGTGTTCGATTATGCATTCTACTAACAAGTTTACATCAGGAATGCACAGTTGAGAGATTACTCCAGAGTCAAACCCAAATTACCAGGCAGATTTCCCCTCACCATAAATTGCCTGCATTGAACAGTTATACCGGTACACTACTTGCGCATTCCAGCTCTTCGGCTGGTTCTACATGTAAATAAAGCTTCTCTGTAAACTAATATTAATGACTGCCAGCACCATCATCTGCCCATATTTTATTTTCAAATGCCCACTTTACTGCTTCAAGGCTTCAAGCTTTAATCAAACAACTTGCATAAATTCATCATAGCATCGATTGCCTGATAAACTAACATTTCACTTCAATTTAACGTTCTTGCAGATTAGGCCCCCAAATAGATACACGACTGCCGAGTCAAAATATTAAAGTTATTGTGCAAGATACTGTGATGATTCACTGAATCGGTGCGTAGGATGCCCAAGTTGTTCTATGGTGACAGATTCAGTATGCTGAGCCGATAAAATTCCTCAAAAATCCACAGAATAAGTGCTCTCATTGAATCACACAAGGGTAGATGTAGAGATTGTTTCGAGTGGTCAGAGAATCTAAAACACAGGGGCAGAGTCTTAGGATAAATATGCCAATCATTTAAGACTGAGGTGATAAATCTACAGTCATGGAACTTGGGAATTATCTACTTCAGAGGATTCCATCGTTAAATATGTGCGAGGCTAAAATAGACAGATACTTTGGTTGCTCAGGAAACCAAGGGATATGAGAAAGGAGACATGAAGCCAAAGATCAGACATGATTGAAAGGTTGACCTTAACTGATCAACTGAACGATGTTTTAGGTTTCCTTTGTTGACAAGTCAATCATAGCACTTGCTGTCCTACTGCTCCTTTTAAAAAAAAAGGTATGATTAGTCTATATGCCTATGCGTGCTCTTACGTCCGCACAGAATATCACAAGTTCACATATTAAACCCAACACCAGGTGCAACAACAGCTCATTTTGGTGAAAACTTACATCTAACAGCCACTTGATATGCAGCATTTGGCAGAACTAGCAACACAGATCGCTGAATAGGCCAATCAGCAAAACTACACCATATGAAGTGACCCCATTTCCAATGGATTTGATTGGCTTAAAGTCTGTCATCTTACAGTGATGAAAGAATACTGGCGATGGCCTACAATGGGCCAAAATCTCATCAGTACTCTAATAAATGACTCAATTCACCCACACATCGCAGCTTTCAAATCCAAAAACAGTATTATAAATGTGGAATGAACTATGCCAAAAGGTTTCCTAAAATTAAAAAGATCAAATTTTTCAAGTACAAGTTTTGCAGACAACATGTAATAACGCTAATACGTTTTCCAACAATGAGATATTCTTTTCTAAAGTTGCTATGTTGCACTATATATTATCTTTTACCACAAACAATTGCCTTGATCTAAATAGTACCACCCAATGGGTATGGTAATATAAATTCCTCTTATATTCCTACATTTGCACAAAACCTGACAGATTGAATAACTGTTTAACAAATTTAATACTCGCTGTTTGACAACATGCCCCAGGGCCCTGAAAACTATTGTTTCAGATCCTGAATTGCTCCCTTCCCCCACCCCCACCCTCCCAAAGAATTAATATAAAGCTAAAAAATACCAGTATGAATCTCAGTGTTTATTGTTGAATTGCCACCAGCTGTCTCTGACAGGATGTGAATGACCTTATCAAACTAAGGATGTTTACAGTAACCTAGTACACCCATGTTGATTGAATTTATTGCTGTCTCATTTATTGACTAGATTTAGAAGAAAAAATATTCAAAAGCAATGTTCAGTCTGTTCGTGTGTTGAAAGCCCAACAGATGACGAGATTTCAAATGGCACAGAAAAAACCAAAGCTAAATCTGAACAAATTAGAAGTCTATGGGTTGAATTTTCCAAGGAGTGCCAAAAATGAAAAAAAAAAGAGTTCTGCATTTCTAACAGGAGATACTAAACAGTCAGGAGAAGGTTAATCACACCAACTTGTTCATTGCAGTCAGCTACACCGTTCTGTCTAAGTTGCATGGCTGCACTTGCACCATGTACTCCAGGTTTCTTCACATGGCAATTGGCGTCAGCACTGGCCTGGAAGTTGCTGCAGAGCACAGACCTCAAACCCCTGCGCAGCTGAAAAGAAAATTAGCTGGACAACTAATCAGTTGCCATGTTCTGAACTTTATATGCCCAGCATCACTGCAAGCCACTTTACAGCTCCTATGAAAGAGTAACTACACAAGTGTGAAGTTAGAGTGCCAGGGCAGTAGTGTGCCAAATAGGTTTGGGCAGAGTGCTGGGATAGAGGAAGTGAATAGAGTGCCATGATGCCGGATAAGAGATGTTCTCTTTTGATAGGTCGGGTCAGGCTGGAGATGTCAGATGGGTTGGGGATATAGGTCCTGAAGAGCTGGAGGTTGTTAGAGTTATATAGCTCAGAAAGGGGCCCTTTAGTCCAACTCGTCCATGCCAACTAAGTTTCTCAATTTAAACTAATCCCATTCGTTTTCACTTGGCCCATACTCCTCTAAACATCTCCTATTCATGTACTTGCCCAAATATCTTTTAAATCTTTAACTGTACCTGCATCTACCACTTCCTCTGGCAGTTCATTCCACATACAAACCACCCTGTGTAGAAAAGGTTGCTCCTCAGATCCCTCTTAAATCTTTCTTCTCAGCTTAAAATTACGTCCTCTAGTTTTGAATTCCCCCTCCCTCAGGAAAAGCACTTTGCTAGTCATCCTATCCACGGCCCTCATGATTTCATCTGTTAGGCCACCCCTCAGCCTCCTATGCTAGAGTGCAAAAAGGTCCCATCTACTCAGCCCGTCCTTACAACTTAACTCTCAGTCCCCGTAACATCCTTATAAATCTTTTCTGCACCTTCTCCATTTTAATAAGATCCTTCATATAGCAGGGCAACCAGAACCAGACACAGTACTCCAAAAGGGGCCTTACTGATGATGTCCTGTATAACCACAGCATGACGTCCCAACTCCTACACACAGTCAGTTCTGCGATAACATGCATTTCTTCAATGCAAGTTGGCTATAGCACGACTGAAGAATTTAGACCATTTATGGAATCCGAACGTTCCTTACCTATATTGGCGATAATGAGATTCTGGTCCCATTGGTTTAAATGGTGCTGCTACTATGCAATTATAATGTGGGATCACACAGAGACGGGACTATAGAGTTATATCAGAACAGTCTGTACTCAATAGTCTAAGTGTGCCAACCGTCTTCTTAACCACCCTGTCTACCTGTGACGCAACTTTCAAAGAACCATGTACTTGAACTCCTAGAATCTATTTGACAACACTCACCAGGGCCCTAACATTAACAACCTAAGTCCTGCCCTTTCTTGTCTTACCAAAATGCAACACACTGCAATTATCCAAACTAAACTCCATTACCACTCTGCAGGTCATTGGCCCAACTGATCAAGATCCCATTGAAATCTTAGATAACCTTCTTCAGTATCCACTATACCACTAATTGTCTCTCAAAAACTCCTCCAATAAATTACCCACCACTGATATTTAGACTCACCAACTGTAGATTCCAGGCTTCTCACAACCTTTCTTAAAAGGAAGGCACAACATTAGTCCTCCTCAAGTCTTCTGGCACCTCACCCATGACTGTAGATTTTACAAATATCTCTGATAGGGGCCCCGCAATTTCTTCCCTAGCTCCTTCCCACAATGTCATAGGATACACTTGATCAGGTCATGGAAATTTGTCCACCTTTATGCTTCTTAAAATATCCAGCACCACCTTTTCTGTAATGTGGACTGGTTTTCAAGAAGTCTCCTTCGAGCTCCCTAGCTTCCATTTCTTTCTCCACAGTAAATACTGACGTGAACTATTCACTTAATATCTCTCCTGTGATTCCACACACAGGTGGTCTTGTTGAACTTTAAAGGGACCTTATTCTCTCCTTAGTTAACATATTCATAGAATTTATTTGAATTAACCTTATCATCCATGGCTAAGATTACTTTATATACCTTTCTGCCTTCCTGATTTCCCTGTTAAAAATGCCCCTACTCTACTTGTACTTGTCAAAACATTCACTTGACCCTTTTGTCTATACCTGACACATACCTCCTTGTTCTTCATTATCTCTATTCATTCATTGTTTCCTACTCTTCACAGCATTACCTTTCACTTTAATAGGAACATAATGCCTGTGAACTCTCATTGAGAGAGATGGGATTTTTTCCCCTAGGGATTGGGGTGTGCGTGTGCGTGCACGTGCGCGAGTGAGTGTGAGAGAGAGTATGGTTGTTCTTTTCAGGGTCTAGAATTATTGAACGCAACATTGAGATCTGAAGGCTGCAGTGTCTCTAAATGAAAAATGAGATGTTGTTCTTCCTCTAAGAATTGCTGAGAAATTGAAGCCTAGGGGAGATCAGCCATGAACTTGCTAAATTCTTTTTTGGAACACAGAACATGAGAGAATCTAACCATTGCCTGTTGAATTTAAATATTATCACCACTGAATCCCATATCACCATCCTGGGGATTACTATTGGCTAAAAAAATGATTTGGAGCAGCCATAAAAAAAATGGTTGCTACAAGAGGAAGATGGAATTTCTGTAGTAACTAACTCATCTGATCTCTCTCCAAAAGTTTGAAAGCAAGGAGTGTAACAGAATAGTTCAAGTACCTAAATGAGTGAAGCTCCAATATGTTAAGCACCATCCAGAAAAAAGTAATCCTTGAGGGGCACCTGACAAGACCAACATTCAGTCTTCAAATAGTGATGGAAATGACCATCTACAAGTTGCCCAACAATAATTCACCAGCCTCCTCTGACATCACCTTCTAAAGCCACACAGAATCTACCATGTAGAAGGACAAAGGCAGTGGTTGTATAGTATCACCACCGCACGCAGGTGCCCCTAAGCCACACATTATCCTGATTCACAACTTCATAATTCTTCCTTCACTGTCACTGGGGCAAAATCCCAAATCTCCCTTCCTAAAAGTACTGTGGGCCTACCAACTCTCTTTGCTGCAGCAACTCATGAAAATACTTCACTATGACCTTCAAAGGCAATTGGGGATGGGCAATAAATGTTAGCCTAGTTATCAATAAGCACATGCCATGGAGCAGGAACTAATGCAGACTCCATACAAGATTCACAGAGATAGTATAAGAGGAGAAAAATAGTTATTTATATTGAATGCTTTGCCACATTTTATACAACAACTTTGAATGCACGAAGCTGGAAGATGTTTGTTCCACAGTAGACTTAGTTGCACATCAGGTGCATAATCTTTCACTGTCAACCGTTAGCCACTTGCTCTAATCTCTCACCTCATCAATTGCACACCACATTTTCCAACATAAACTTACAGAAACAAGAACCTCCAGACAGTACTATGAAAGATTATGTCAATTGTAAAATTACCTTCCAAATCTCTCTTTTTAATGAAGGAACTAGCAATTTGGTAATTGATTTGAGAACCTAACTTTGGTAAATAAATAAATTCTATTCAGGTGATTTAGGCAACTATTTAGACGCTTTTCCAAATTCATTGTTGTCAGATTACTTTATGAAGGAAAAGAAAACCTGAACCAATTTATGCAGAACACCAGGTTGCTTGAAATAAAACTGATGAAGGGTGATATAACAGAGGCAGCATTCAATATTGGTGCGAAGTCTGAACACATGAAAGAGAAAGCATTATCAGCTGCAGTCTTAAATAACAGAGCTGTGTATTAAAAACCTGAGACTTCGGTTTCATTTTTCTTCATGAAAAGATTGGAGCAGTAACTCTTATGTGGTTTAAGAGAATCAATTAAAAACACTTAACATTCAGAAAATTAGCTATGTACTCCAGTCATTTCCTCAATTTACGAATTGTTAGGATATCTAATTATTGAGTAGCTGTTTAAATGTATTTTCATATAGGCTGAGAAATGCAAACTAATCCTTCTTGTATAACTTGTTCAATGATTCCTCAAATACCTTGCAAATATAAAGGATAACTAATTTGTAAATTCTAGATCCACTAAAAAGCCCAAGCATCAATCGTGTTAAATGAACCACAGGTGATGAATAAACAGCCACAGTTGCACAGTTAAGCTTTCTCAGATGATCAAACATAACTTATTCTAAACAGATTACTTCAACCATAGTTCAATCAGCAATTCTGATGGGATTTAAATAAGCAAACAGATGCACTCAGTAAAACAAGCAATATTTGTAGCATTTTAAAAGGTTAATGCTTCCTATTCTCAAATCCAATTCCAACCCCTCAAAGGGGGCATTTAGAAATATTTTAATTTGACTGATCCAATCATCATATTGCTCAATTATGAAGCAGAGAAAAAAAACAAAATGCCAATTTTGACTCAGTGACAGAACACTAGCTGAAAGCATTGGTCACAGATAAGATGACCAATGTGTCAATCATATATTTGAAAGATATTCGCAGCTCACTTGTCAGACTTGAAACGGAGATTGAATGCTTCACATTTTGACTCAAAAAACCCAAGGCTTTGAATACTAAAGGGGTAAAAAGTTACTGGATTAGGCAGAAATGCAGCTGAAGGTAACAGATTTTATTGAATGGCAGAGCAGATTTGAGGGGGTCAATGGCCGACTGCAGCTTCTCATTCATAATGTCAAAAAAATTCATTCAGAAAAAGGTACGCAATGTAAATTCACTTAAAACAATCAGATAAACATGCTGTCTTTCACAGAATCTTGGTAGCATCTATTTGAAGCAAACCGTACCAAGCTTAAACAGTGGGCACTGTAAAGACTGTATGGGAGGGGAAACATTTACGAGACCAAAGAAAAGGAATTTTCATTCTTTGTGGCATTCATAATTAAGTACTCATTGCTTTAAAAGCATACTTAAAAGAAAAAAAAACAAATGGAAATCTAAATTGATGTCTCTCCATATTCATGCTTCGTTCTCAGACTGTCTTTTCCTTTCAGTACAGTAGCACAGCTTCTATTTGATAGATATTATTCTGGAATACGTGCACAAGTTCAAGAATTCACTGATTGCATTTTCTTTTTGTACTGTGGAAGGAAGATGGAATGAGGATGGGAGAAAGTTCTCTCAACGACACATCCTCTGGAATAACCTAACAGCAAGCTTCTCGATTTTTGCATAATTCCGGACATGTAGACTAGACTGCCGAAGTTGCTGCCGTTTCAGTGGCGTAGCGATGATCAAAGCAAAGTTCTGTCGTCATTGCCACCTTAAAATCTGCGATCTTGACAATCTGATCAACAGTTATCACAGAGCAATGAACTGAACTGCAGTAAATAGCTACTATAGACTGAAAAATTCCAGTGCATCATAGAACAGGAATGAAGCAGGTTATACAGTAATCATTCGAGTATATAATTAGCAGTTCAGTGATCAAACCAATATGCTGATGTACCTGTACCAATTGTACAATTAATATACAAAACATCTAAAAAAAATTGGCGGGATTTCACAATGAAAATTGGATGGGATTTTGTCTATTTTGTTGCAGTTGTTTGACATTTTAAATAAATTGGCTGCTGATTTGGAATAAAACCAGGTGCAAAAAGATAATATCAAGAAGAATGAGATGTTGTCTATTTCATAGAAAATGCCTCAGTACACGAGAAGATATGCAACATTTATTACTGGATCAGATCGATCTGGATGACTGCGTAATTCTTCTATTTCCGTTAACTTTAACCTATAGGGAGAGTCAGATGTGCCAGTTTTATATTTATAATTGGAATTTTGAAACAGTTAGGTCAACTTAAAAGGCCAGTGTAAATTCATTATACTGGGTTTGTGGGATTACAGCTGGATTTTTGGAGAGATGATATTCAATTATTCCATTTTCTCCCCCTTAACGAAAGAAAACAGGGTTCTTACTCATTACATGCAAAAGGACAAATATTTGCTTTAATCAAGGCCACCAAATTATAACAACATTAACTGCATTCCGGAGCCTCGACAAATAATTCAGAGATGTCAGTTCAAAGCCCACAAGTCAGTTCGAGAATTCAAATTCAGTTAATTAAATAAAATCAGATATAAGAAGAAAGATTTTGTTATGGCATTCATAAAACTACCAGATTGTCTTGAAATTTCATGTGGTTCACAAATGTCCACCAGGAAAAAAAATCTGCCATTCCTAACTGGTCTGGGCTGCATGCAACTGTAGACTCACTATGGTGTACATGACTCTTACATGTCTTCTGAAATGCCCCAAGTAATGCACTCAGTTGGGCAACTATGAATTAGCAATAAATCTCAACATCACATCATTAGATTAAGTAAATATAGGTACTGGAAATACAAGGATGTCAGAACAATGCCAACAGACTTCCAAAACATCACTGACGTTGTTTGCAACAAGATTTTGAAAGTAAATAAAAGCAAACCAAATATCTTATATTTAATAACAATAATAGTTTACTTTATTCTAGGTTCAATGACTAAACATTATCTGTAATAACTTAAAACAATTCAAACAAATAACTACAAACCATTTTTAATTTTAACAGACACAAAATACTTTAGAGATAAGAAACGTTTTGAACACACCAGAGATATACATTTCAAAGAAAGGGAATAAAACAAAGTTGAATAAAAACATCTGTTTTGACAAATGTTTGATATAATCAAAGTATTGCATAAAAACAATGATGTTTGTCATGAAGCAAATATATCTTTTTCAAATCAATGACTTGCATTCTTGTTTTCTAAGTGTTTTATACATCTTGACAAGCTTAATTTTGCTTTAAACCCAGTAGAGCATGACCTTATGTTACATTGTGAAGAGATTTTAAAAGATGCTCCATCAAGTTTACATCTTACACTTCATTCAATAATAACTTTCAAATAAATAAAATTTGGACACACCTGGATTATAATTCAACACAACTACTAAAAAAAATCTTGAATAGCATCATGCAGGTCAATCTAATTGACTGCAGAAAAGAGATTTATTTTAACTAGAGTGAAGACTGGGGGTGAAATTAATTTGTATTTTTAAAAGTACTTCTCTCTTCCCCAGACTAAGATCAGAAATTTCTCTATGGCTAAACCCATAGAGACTAATATTTTATCTATAACTATTCTGCAGATATTGCGTGAAAACTAGCACAGTTCCAATACAAATATGCACATCACCACTGTATCCTACCTTAATGTTTTTATCCACCCAAGACCAACCTGCCGAAGTGACACTAGCACTTGCCACATGAGAGGCAATGATGAACACACAAATGATCACACTCTGTGCTACATGTACAATTTTCAAGTGTATGTACGAGTTGCACAGGGGAAAATTAGCCAACTTGACATGGCTAATCCAGTACTTTCAAAGACAGCACTGCACAAAGCTTCACACTTTACTAACATTTTTTCTAGTAGTGATGCTGCAATCATTATTTTCTATGTTACTGGCCCAGAATAACTTCAATAAAATGCTCATATCTGGCAAATGATCAAATTTTCAACTCAAAAGCCAATCCTCTATTTTAAAAAAATGTTTAAAAAGTGACCAGTGTAAGAGAGGTCAGGTTTGTGATATATTGCATCAGGAACTTATGCAAAAAAAAGCACATGTCGAGAGAGTGGTGCTGAAATACCACAGCAATGACTTGCCCGAAACGTCGATTCTCCTGCTCCTCAGATGCTGCCTGAGCTGTTGTGCTGTTTCAGCGCCACACTCAACTCTGATCTCCAGCCCTCACTCTCTCCACAAAGAAAAAACACGCCAACCCTAAGTGATCCAATTTCAAAAAAGTTCATACTAATAGAACATTATAACGCAGTACAAGCCCTTCGGCACTCGATGTTGCGCCGACATGGCATAAAAGCTAAAATAGGTTGTTGCAAACAATCGTACTGAGCACAACCAAACTTGTATTTCTACTGGAAGTTGCACAACTCCTAATAAAATCAATTCGTTACTGCTATCTTTTCAGCCTTTAACAAGCATTTCAGCCTCCTGAAGCAGTGCGCACATCGACACCTTTCATCCGGGAGAAGGTATGGAAAACTCCTGTCCCAGAAGCAAAACGAAAATCAAAACTGTCAGCACATTACAATTCAGGGTATGCAAACTGCCAACGTGTCTAACTCAAATACGTTGCACCGAAACTTGTCAACATTTACACGAGCATATGCAGTTGGACAGTGTTACCTTCCAGAAAGTGCATTCACCTGACTGCGAATCGAGGTATTCTGGCTTGAAGGCTGAGCCGAGAAAATGATCAGACTGCATGGGGGAAACTTGTCAACAGCTACCGCTGTTTTATGCACAGTGCCCCGTGCAGAGAGAGAGAGAGAGAAAAAATGATTCTGAGCAAGGAGCCCCTCGGGCACCGCAAAGCCATTAGCGACTGAGGCACCGACTGATGGAGAAAGAACTGCACACACAATATATATATATATTAAAAAAAAACAGAACAAAGTAGTAGATAAACCACGACTTCAAAACGAGAGATCCTTCACAGCTCTGCCAGAGACAAACTTAAATTTGGAAATTTATTCCTGCCGGGGGGCAAGACACTCCATGCACCGAACAAACAGTTATAATTCCGAACACTTTTTTTTTAAAAAAGGGGACAATTTACCACCTTGGCCCTCCCCTCACAGTGAGAGCTGGACATCACTGAGAAATGACAACTCCCTGGTATGATAAACAGAAACATGCTTTTTTGAATTGAGCAGGACGGTTAGCCACGCGGGAGTTACAGCTTCTCTCGACTCACCCGTTGTTTGCAACAAGGCAGAAGTTTGTCAGTCTGAGCCTGAGCGATGGGAGTGGGCTGGACAGCGTCCCTCCCTGACAAGGTGCTGAAGCCCTCCCTTTCACACCATCACCAGGTGAGCCCCGGACACCGACATCCAGCCGCCAACCTCGGGGACAACTTCAAAAACACTCGCTCGCCTCCACGCACCGGCTCAGCCGACCCCGGCAGCCCGGGTCCGCTCCGGGAAACTGGGCTGCTTTGAGCTGTCACCGGCTCCCAACTGGAGCTGGAGCTGCTGCTGCTGTTGCCGTTGGCGGCGCCACCCGCCCGCTCCCTCGCTGCACATTCCCCGGCTCGGCGCCGCCCTCCTGCAACCACCCGTCCGTCAGTTACCTCCTCAGTGCGCACGCGCCCCAACGCCGTGTGCCCGCCCCGGCCGCCAATACCGCTGCCGATTGGCTCCCGCGCCCGCAACGCCGCTCCAATTGGTCACGACCGCCGTCGAGCACGTCGCTGATTGGACCGTGCTAAACGCTGTTGATTGGTTCAATCAGAGCGGGCATCACTGATTGGCTATTCCGGCTCTGTCCGACTCTGATTGGCTTCTTTTCGTGGCCGGTGGTCAGTGCTGTCAATCAAACCGCGCGGGCAGCATCTTGCAAGCGTAGAACTTAGCTGGTGGGAAGAAACATTGTGGTTACATTACTCGCTGAATCCTTTTATCATTTCAACAACAAAGTTAACTTTAGAACAAGATCCAATCAATTTATTTCATTAATAAAAAAGTGCAAACCATCATGTTGCAATCGACTCTCTCAACTGAAGTTTGGACAATTATTTTAATTCGAAGAGGGACAGCGCTGACGGGTATGCCCAGTGACATTGAGTCCCTTTCGCTAAACATGCATCTAATTTCAGCACAGCACTTCTAAGCACTTTAGAAACGTTGGACTTTAGTTATACTCAAAGTCTACAGCCAAAGGACAGCCTCAGGTTCTGAGCAGAGCTTATTATCAATTGGTAACTGAAGCAAGGATGGACAAACAGTTCCCCCACACCCCACCACCTCATCCCAGATCCAACCCTCCAACTCGGCACTGCCCTCTTGATCCGTCCTACCTGTCCATCTTTCTTCCCGCTTATCTGCTCCACCCACCCCACCAACATATCACAATTATCCCCCACCTGCATCCATCTAGCGCCTTCCCAGCTATCTTTTCTCCAGCACCACTCCAACCCTCCTATTTATCTCTCAGCCCCCTTCCCCCTCCACATTTTTGATGAAGCCCTAATGCCCAAAACATCGACTCTGCTGCTTCTCAGATGTTACCTGACATGCTGCGCTTTTCCAGTGTCAAACTTGTCAATGCAGCAGAAGGATGGGCAATCAAAGCTGGCCCAGCCAGCATGTCTACGTCCCATAAAATAATTTTTAAAAAGCAACTGACTGTAATCAGGACATATCTACACAGAGGTCAGAATTATTTTGCAATTAATTGTGGTAAGAAGGCTGACCAGTACTGTACTTGGTCAGTGGGAAGAAATTGAGAAGCCACTGTATCATTTAATTATTAGGGAAATAGTTTCATATGATATTCCCTTTCAGATAGTATTCAAATCCATAAATCTTCTTAAATCAATGAAGAGCAGAATGTCCGAGTACTTTGGTCAACATTTAACCATCAGCCAATACCGATAAAGAGCAAGTTAACTGGATATTTACCTCATTGCCTTTGCTGTGATCTCTGGTTTCTACATGTCACAGTGATTACACTTCACCAACATATTTCAGGGTTTAATTCACCACAAGATACCTGGAGGTCATTAAAAGCTCAAAAATGAACTTTTTTGTGCATTTTTGAAATCCTTTCTGGGTGAAGGAGGTAACCTGAATCTTGGCAAATTGAAACCAATAAAACTGCTCTTCTCGGAATGAGGAATATGTATTTTCTTTGAAACAACAACTTGCTTTTGTACATTGCTACGGCTTTTAATGCAAAACAGAAAAGCTGTACAATGTTGTATGAAATAACAACTGTGATAATCCATTAGCAAAAAAATTCATTTCATTCCAATTCTTTTGCCACTTTTAATAAATCGAAGTCTCTGGTTGCAGACCTCTCCCTGCCATGAGAAATATGTCTTTCCTATCAGCTGTGCTTCGGCCCCTTGTAATGTTGTACTCCTCAATCAAATCCCCTCTCAAATCTCGCCTATTCCAAAGACAATGATGTCTCGCAAACTAATCTTTTCTCATAGCTACAATTCTCCAGTCTTGCTATATCCTTATAAATCTCCTCTTCACTCTCTAATGACTATAATGACTTGTCCAGAACTATAGCTAATGCCGAACTCATCTTTTATGTCATTTTAACATAACCTCCCTGCTCTTTTCTATGCCTCAGCTAACAATGGAAAGTACCCAAATCCCTTCTGCGACAACTTATCCAGTGCCCTTATATATTCAGAAATCTGTAATCATATATTTCAGGGCCCTTCTGTTCCTCTACACATCTTATGATCTTACCATTGTCATCAGCAACTATCTACTTCAGACATTTGATTTCTCCTCAACTACTCTAACTCTCTCAGAGACCATGACTGTTTAACATAAATGTTACTTCCTTAGAGGTTTTAAACAGAATTTCTCTTACACTTAGTCATAGAGTCATAGAGGCACACAGCATGGAAACAGACCCTTCAGTCCAACTCGTCCATGCCGACCAGATATCCGAACCTAATCTAGTCCCTTTTGCCATCAGTTGGCCCATATCCCTCTGGTGAAGGGCTTATGCCCGATACATCGATTCTCCTGCTCCGTGGATGTTGCCTGACCTGCTGTGCTTTCCCAGCACTACACTCTCGACTCTGATCTCCAGCATCTGCAGTTCTCACTTTCTTCATATCCCTCCAAACCCTTTTTATTTATATACCCATCAAAATGCCTTTTAAATGCTGCAATTGTACAAGCCTCAGCCACTTCCTCTGGCAGCTCATTCCTACACGCGCCACCATCTGTCTGAAAAAGTTGCCCATTAGGTCCCTTTTATATTCTCACCCTTCACCAAAACCCATGCCCTCTAGTTCTGGACTTCCCCACACCAGGGAAAAGACTTCGTCTATTTATCCGATCCATGCCCCTCATGATTTTATAAACCTCTATAAGGTCACCCCTCAGCATCTGATGTTCCAGGGAAAACAGCCTATTCAGCCTATTCAGCCTCTGCCTGTAGCTCAAATCCTCCAGCCCTGGCAACATTCTTGTAAATCTTTTCTGAACCCTTTCAAGTTTCACAACATCCTTCTGAAAGGAAGGAGACCAGAATTGCACACAACATTCCAAAAGTGGCCTAACCAATGTCCTGTACAGCCATAACATGACCTCCCAACTCCTGTACTCAATGCTCTGACCAATAAAGGAAAGCAAACCAAATACCTTATTCAGTATCGTTTCCACCTGCGACTGTCCTTTCAAGGAGCTATGAACCTGCACTCCAAGGTCTCTTTGTTCAGCAACACTCCCTAAGACCTTACCATTAACTATATAGGTCCTGCTCTGATCTGCTTTTCCAAAATGCAGCACCTCATTTATCTAAAATAAACTCCATTTGCCATTCCTCAGCCCATTGGCCTATCTGATCAGGATCCTGTTGTACTCTGAAGTAACCTTCTTCACTGTCCACTACACCTCCAATTTTCGTGTCATCTGCAAACTTACCAACTGTACTTCCTATGTTCACATCCATCCAAATCATTTGTGGACCCAGCACTGATCCTTGTGGCACTCCACTGGTCACAGGCCTCCAGTCTGAAAAACAACCCCCCACCGCCATCCTCTGTCTTCTACCTTCGAGCCAGTTCTGTATCCAAATGGCTAGATCTCCCTGTATTCCTTGAGATATAACCTTGTTAACACAGTCTCTCATGAGGAACCTTGTCAAACACCTTACTGAAGTCCATACAGATTACGTCCACTGCTCTGCCCTCATCAATCCTCTTTGTTACTTCTTCAAAAAATGCAATCAAGTTCGTGAGACATGACTTCCCACGCACATTAGCCCTGAAGAAGGGCTAATGCCCGAAACGTCGATTCTCCTGTTCCCTAGATGCTGCCTGACTTGCTGCGCTTTTCCAGCAACACATTTCCATCTCTGATCTCCAGCATCTGCAGACCTCACTTTCTCCTCAAAGATTCCCACGCACATAGCCATGTTGACTATCCCTAATCAGTCCTTGTTTTTCCAAATACATGTATATCCTGTCCCTCAGGATTCCCTCCAACAATTTGTCCAACACTGGTCTATAGTTCCCTGGCTTTTTCTTACCACCTTTCTTAAATAGTGGTGCTATGTTAGCTAATCTCCAGTCTTCCAGCACCTCACCTGTGACTATCGATAATAAAAATATCTCAGCAAGTGGCCCAGCAATCACTTCCCTAGCTTCCCACAGAATTCCAGGGTACAGGTGATCAGGTCCTGGGGATTTATCCACTTTTCTGTGTTTCAAGGTATCCAGCACATGCTCCTCTGCAATATGGACATTTTTCAAGATGTCATCATCTATTTCCCAATATTCTATGTCTTCCATGCCCTCCTCCATAGTAAACACTAATGCAAACTACTTGGTTAATATCTCCCCCATCTCCTGTGACTCCACACATAGGCCACCTTGCTGATCTTTGAGAGGCCCTATTCTCTCCCTAGTTACCCTTTTGTCCTTAATGTACTTATAAAAACTCTTTGGATTTTCTTTAAGCCTGTTTGCCAAAGCTATCTCATGTCCCCTTTCTTCCCTCTTGATTTCCCTCTTAAGTATACTCCTATTGCCTTTATAGTCTTCTAAGCATTCACTCGATCTCTTCTGTCTATACCTGACATATGTTTCCTTCTTTTTCTTAACCAAAATCTCAATTTCTCTAGTCATCCAGCATTCCTTATACCTACCAACCTTTCCTTTTACCCTAACAGGAATGTACCGTCTCTGGGCTCCTGTTATCTCACATTTACACACAATGCAAGTGAAAACTCATCATTCAACACAAAGCCTCTCTGTCAATCTTGAAACCAAATCTCACTCACATAGACATATCCCACCTACACCAGACCTATGAAATAACTTCTCTGAACAGGTTGATTGAGAATATCTATACTCTATTTAACCTTCCTTATCTTTCTCTATGAAGTCTACAAAAGACAAAAGGGGGATTGGGGATGAATTTAAATTATAATTGCCTTTCTCTTTTTAAGCTTGAGGCAATGTGGTATTATTGATTTACTCCTTTCTCTTTTACTCACAGCTCATAGTAGAATGGACTGAAGGGTACACAACCAACCCTGTTTTTGGATTTCAGATTTTGAAATGAACCTGCAGCAAAATTCTTTCCAATGAAATCAAAAATAAGCTTTATTATTAATGGAATAAAAATGTGGAGAAACTGCTTTGCTATTACATCTACTCACACATAAACACTTAGAAAAATAACAAAGAGACAACAGAGAGGTGATTGGTTAACATTATAGGTTTTGGTTAATTCAGTGAAATAAAAACATCAGTTCACATGAGTTACAACTTCCTGGACATCAGCATCCATTGATAGTTTCCTCAATGAGCTGGACCCAGTTATTTCTTGCAGGCAAATGGTAGGCTTCTTTCCAGCCAGCAGCTTGGAGACAGAGATGGAGGGTCTGATGTAGGCTACTAGCTGAATCTTGAGCCATGTTCTGTCTCTGAAGGCCAAACAACAACTGGCCTAGGAAAACCCAGAATTGTATAGTTAAGCAATTCGACAAGCTCCAATTTCAAACTTGCGACAAACACAAACATTTCAAGTGCTGAAGTTTTACCTCACCAGTTAGAGGTTCCATTGAAATGTGACAGGGTAATTGTTAAATATTGGTGCTCATTTTAAGAGCATGAATTTTGATGTTTTCTTTGTCCAGAGCTAGCTGGAAACAAATGATTTGTGTCAGCTTGAGCTGAAATGGCTATACAATGCAATAGGCTTCAGAAGCATGTGAAAATATGATAATGTATCAATCGCATTTTATGAGTTCAGCAAGATTGTCATTTTTTAAAAGAAAGAGAATTAAAATGAGAAAATATAGAAGAGAATGGTTTTCTTTAGGATTTTTCAAACTCTCTGGCCATGATGAGTGGAAACAATGCTTCTCTAAACAATGCAAAGCTCCAAATAAAGCTGGTTACATTATATTTATCCTGGTACCATCCCCCCAACTTTAATTCACACTTATTATTTAGTCTTCATTCTAATTAATCTTCTACTGGGACTCATAATTATGATGTTTAGAACTCAATCATCATGACATCCAATCATGTATTTCATTATTAGTTCACTTTTGTTTTAAAATAGTTTCAACCTTGGGCCTTCACCAATGCTTTTCAAACATTAAGTAGCATTACCCTAAAGGAATAGAGCTGTGTAGAACATAATTCACATGTTCTATGTTACTTAATCCTGTAATAGTGCATTCTTATCCCTAAGTCACAGTGCTGTGACTTCAAATCTTATTCAATGACACGGAATAGGTGAGGATTTCAATATTATTAGGAAAGAGCTGCATTGTTCAAAGTGAGATTAAAAGGAAGCCCTGCTTACCTGTTCAAGAGAACATAAGAAAGGTCATAGCATTATTTGAAGATAAGCCAAGGAATTATTTTGTGTATTAGTGGCCAACAGTTACTCCTCGGTTAACATTATTCAGGAGATTAAATTAGTGGAAATCTCTGCTCATTGAATACTGAATGTCAGATTAGAAGTCTGCTTATTTAGCAACAGCAGAGAAGTTGTGAGAAGTGGCGGTGAGTTACAGCTGGATGTCATCATTGTACACAAAGGAAGTAACCCTCTGCTTTTGGATGACATGTTGGTAAGAAATAGGAGGGGACCATGGAACGGTCTTTGGAGCACACCAGAGGTCACAGTGTGGGGCCAGGAAGAGAAACCACAGGCTACGATTTGTTAGACAAAAGTGGAACTAGTTAAGAGAAATGCCACTTAACTGGATAACAGTGGAAAGTGTTCCTTCAGTGACAGCATATGTAACAGTGTATAGTTTAAAGATAGATTCATACTTTAAATATAGATTGCAAAGGATCAGTTGCCAAACATTCTAGTATTATAACTGCTTTTCAACTTCCTCCCCAGTAATTGATCCATCTTACACCATGCAATGTTTTAAAATATAGTGCTGATGATTCTTCATTGTTCCTTCATGTCATCAAAGTGAACTATTTCTTCATAATTACAAAACATAATGAAATTTAAAACCAGTTCATGTAAATTCTGTAATTCCTGTAAACGCCATGAACATGTTGTACGTATTTCATGCAATCAATTGATATTAAAATTCAACTGCCCCACAGTGCACCAAAAACGTTTATCCATTTGCTGAGGTCCTTTTTTACTTGTGATTGCTACTGAAGAATAGCCATTTCCAGCTTTGACTTAACATTAGCACATGCCCTAGAACAATCAGTTCTGAAAGCACATTGTACACCATTTCTAGCCCACATTTACTGGGGAAGATGTTACGTCTGTTGTTGTATGACATTTTGCAATAAATTTTAATTATCTACTTCTTATTACAGCTTAGATGAGAATAAATTTGCCGTGTTCCCCGGCATAAGAACAGTGTAACTAATACAAAAATTAGGTGCTCTGAGCAGATCCAATATTCTTATTTGCTATAAGTATCAAATGAAATATAAGCAGATCATATTAACGTTATTAAAATACATAACTAACTAATTATTCTATTTTCACTCAAAATTCTACTTTCAAAGGAATTGCAACTTGAGATGATTCTGAACTCAAAATATATGTAAACTATTTCCTTTCCTTAAATTCATGTAATTTCTGACCTTAGTGTTATGATTGCAAATATAAATAATGATTTGTTTTCACATTTCAAGGAGAAAGGGAGGTCTGCAGATGCTGGAGATCAAAGTTGAAACTTTATTGCTGGAACAGCACAGCAGGTCAGGCAGCATCCAGGGAACAGGAGATTCGACGTTTCGGGCACAGAACAGGAGATTCGACGTTTCGGGCCTGTGCCCGAAACGTCGAATCTCCTGTTCCCTGGATGCTGCCTGACCTGCTGTGCTGTTCCAGCAATAAAGTTTCAACTTTCACATTTCAAAACAAGGATAACATGCTAAATAAACCAGTTAATTGGTCATTTTCTCAACAAAGTAGGCTAATTATTTCAATAAATTAGTGAATTTTCTCTGAATGAGATATTACTCTTTAATGTACATCATAAAGAAGGAGCCACTGACTACAGTTGACAATAACCATAACGCCTTAACTGTGTTTGAAAGTCTACTGGGGTTTCAATTGTTCTGTGTCCATTTGCTGTCCACACACACTGTGTACAAGTCTGATTCTGAATCTTGGATAAGCTGTAATCCCACATGCGTGGACATAACCTTTTTATATTTAATGCCATTCTTCAGCTCAATCTGTGGCTAGAGAAGGTTTTTTCTTTCCCTGTTCTCATATCCCTTCCAATGGTAAATCCTGAACAAATGCTTCTCCAAGTTATATATTTTATCTCATTATTTATTCCACATTTCACATGATGAGAAAAAAAGCTGCTTTTCCCAGGTGCTGAATAGAACAACTTACAAGTCCCAAAAGCTTAACAGTGAACAGATAAAACCTAGAATTACAAATTAAATTGAATCTATTACAGAGACAGATGACAGACACTGACTAAACTGAGCTGTCGTTTGTACTTTTTAACCTTTCTTTCTTTTATTTAACTCATCTGATTGTCTTTATATTTTGTTCTTAAAGAAGTTGACAAAAAAACTCAGATAAGCAATTGAATATGTAAGTAGCATTTGATATCATTATCTGGCAATGTGCCTGAGAATGAACTTTCACCCCCTCAAATCAAACATGACCCCTGATATGTCTAAACCTGCAACACCCAGACATTAAAAGGAATACACAATTAAAAGTCCTTGATTGCTTTGCCAGAATGCCAGAAAGAGAATTTAAGTCATTATGATTCCAACTAAATTAGAATTGCTGGCCATCTTCTAAGGGAACATGTGTAATGAAATAGAGAGCAAATTGTTCCATTCCTGCTATTAATAAATATGGAATTCTAAGGTTTTTAAAGGTTCTAAAAGATAATGATTCATTATACACACAGTTGTGATTTTCAACTTTCGGTTACATTATTCCTCCTTAAAAAGATCTATGTTTTCTAATAAAATATCAGAAAATAATTTCCTGTAAATGTCTAATCCCAGTAATCATTGGAGATATAAATTATTCGCAGTTTTTTAATCAATCAGACAGTGTGCAGGAAGCTTTTTATTGTTTGAGTGATTTTACCCACACTAAATACTGTCTGACTGGGTTTGGCAGGAGTTGGGGGTGAGTGTTGGATTATTGAAGGTAAAGGAAGAAAGGGAAAGAAAATCGCCTGGGTTTTGTATGTGTTTTTGATGGCAAACTGAGATTTTTGTCTCCATTAGTCTTCTGAAGCTGACCAAAATTTCAGTATTCAGAACAAGCACAAATATTGAAATTTTGAACTTTAAACAGTATACTATCCCCAAGTCAGCAATCAGCAAAATTTGTTTATTTAGTAGCATCTTTGGGTTTTCCGCTGTCACATTGCTATTAACAATCCCATAACAACCAGGTCAATCTTGTTCAATCAGGTCTTACTGTTTCTTTCAACAGCAAGCTGAGTAATAATTATTGATGAACAACAGACTTGTCACTGAAAAAAACTGTCTATTTTTATGTAGTGTGATTAAATATCTCCATTACAATAATTACGAGATATTTTGATCTACATTTTTAAAAATCACTTTTATGTGCTTCCATGATATTTCAGTTTCTGTGTTCATCCTATGTGCATGACCTACTCTATTTTATTCACGTTCCCTTTGGAAAAATTGATTTCATTTTCATGTTTTGTATTTCCTGATTGGCTTTGTAAAAATTATTTAATGTGATTGTCTATTTGGACAGCTTGCTGACATGATAGGAATTCCTAGGAGAAAGCGAGGACCGCAGAGTGCTGGAGATTGGGGTGGAAAAGTGTGGTGCTGGAAAAACACAGCAGATCAGGCAGCATCCGAGGACATTCCTGATGAAGGACGTATGCCTGAAACGTCGACTCTCCTGCTCCTCAATTGCTGCCTGACCTGCTGTGCTTTTCCAATGCCACACTGATAAGAATTACTACTTGCTACAATCAAGTTACTTACTACCTATGGAGAGGGCTAAAGGTCTGACCAGAGGGATCACCAGATCTGTCAGCTTGGTCTTTGGCCCTGCCTGGGGACTGTGATGACACTATAGCTTTAAGGAGTGTATTTTGCCCTAACTTTTCTTTTGAAGAGAGATTTTAAGGCAGAAGTGCTAAGATCTTTATTTGAATATAATAAAGTCAACACCTTTCAAGACCTTTGTTTTTTTGTAAGTTGCAACAATAGAAGCAGCTTGAATGGGTGAGATCAAGATCCCCCAGAGCCAGAATGTTTCATTTTAGTTTCTCAATAGCAGCTGCTGGGGCTTGAAGCTGTGATTAGAGGCTGCAGTATGTCTCTCCCTGCTACTCTCTCTCTCTCTCTCAGAGTTTTCTCTTGATGTTTTTTTCTCCTGGACTGGGGAATTGCATGTGACACTATAATTTACTGAATTACCTTTGCAAAGGATGAGTTTATGGGATGTTACATTGGAACAGTTACTGTTTAGTAGCTAAATAATCTATTATTCTGTTAAGTTTTCTAATTTATTCTTTCTTTTGTTATCTTTTAACTATAATGTTTGAATAAAGTGTGATTTGCTTTAAGACTCATAGTTTGACCAATCGAATGGCATCTTGAACATAACACCTGGCTCATGTCTTTAAAATAAGAAAATAAGAAAATAGTAGTGTCTAGACTATGTTTTGTGGGGGTCTGGTCCATAACATGTCTGTTCACAAATGCACCGAATAATTTCAAATTTTCTGATCATCCTCATTCCATGCTTTTGAGAAATGTTCATACTATTTGACAATTTGACAATTTCCTATTTTCTTCATTCTATTCCTGAAAATAACAAGTCAGTAAGTGTTGTCCATTCTTGGATATGGCCTCATTGCCATCTATTGATGCAGTCAGCTATTTCTCACTCACATTTAAGACTTGACATGTAGGCAGACTCACAAAGTCAAATGCCACTTGGCTACCAAGGTAACAACATGGGTGCTCAGACATTGCTGGCTCTCAAATCAACAACTTGACACAGTGCCTGTGAATCAATATGTTAGGACAGCTGGCATCAATAAGGAGCTGCATATATCACCACAGGTCTGTGTTCAACAAGTTCATGCTGGCCAGCAAGCAGCCTTACAAGCAGACTGAGCATCTTAAACAATTAAAGAAAACAAAAACAAATCAAGCCATGTACCAAAGTAGGGGGAATGTGTAAATTTACACTGCTATGACTACCATTACCAGCTTCATCTCCCTTTTACTCACAGTGTAGCTGGCACAGGTTTAATTTGTTACTTGGCTCCATCATGACTCAATTTCAAGTCCAGTCTCAATTGATTTCCAAAACAGCCAGACTTGATCTGACTTCTGCTGCATGGGGAATTCAAAAGCTGAACCTTCTGCTTTGCCAAGAAAACCAGAAGCTCTTGGGCTGAAATAAATTAAGAGCAGGATGAAAGATTAATGTTCGTATTAGGAATGTAGATTAAACATGTTACATTTCTGGTGATCAAGCAGCCAGGGAGAGCCTCAGTGGTGATATGTATCATTAATATATTCTTGCAGGTGGCACACTGATGGGTCTGCACCTGATGAGCTACTGCGGTGAGATTCTTAAAGGGTATGATTTTAGAACTGTCACTGACTCATCGCTGGAAGCAAATCATTTCACTGCAGACTTAACAAAGTAAATCCAGATTGTAGCTACAACAAAAATGTTTGCATGCTCTTGTTATCAATTCTTCTTTGATATAAATGCATCATGGATAGGCCTATTTCCAAGCCAATCTATTTGTTCTGCATCATAACACCACTTACGGTTTCTCATGAAAATCCACTGGAGATCAATAAATTGGTTTTGGTGAGTAGATCATCCATTGCAAGAACCTGGAAGGCTTTTGTTCCAGTCTATGGCTGGTATACTATATAAACTTGATGGAATGCAAACATTGACTGTTGACAGATATTTATATACAGTTCAGCCAGAAATTAAATAATGAAATCTCATCAGAGGAAAATTTCCAAAATTTGTTTATGGTAATGACACAGTAATCACAGTGAAAAAGAACATATATTTGTATAGAGCCTTTAACATCATGAAAAGTTCTAAGGTGCTGCACAGGAACATTATGAAACAAAGTAAAACAGTGAGCCACATTAGGGAGCTATTAGGTCAAATGGCTAAAAGGTTGGTCAAGAACTTGATTTTTAAGGTGTGTTTTAAACAAAGAAAATAAGCTAAAGAAGTACTATGCAAACAGGAAGTAATTCCACAGTTTGGGATACAGGTAACTGAAGGCATAACCACCAACAATGGAATGAATAAAATTGGACAAAAAATATAAAAAGATAATATTTGTTGAACAGGTCTTTGTTATTTTGATTCATATTCATAATTTTATTGAAGAACTCTTGATGCAAGTTGACAAGCTTCAAATTGTAATGAAATTCTAAATTCCATAAAATACAATCATAGGGCAACAAGGCTAAGAAATTAAAACTTCTAAAAACAAAACAAAATCTTGCTCCTGTACAGGTTTCTCACATCAGGACTTACTCTTTATTGGGATCTTTTAGAAATACACCTCTTTTACACTTCACTTTGGAGACTTGGCCACATAATGTAACCTCGATCTTGATCACTGAAAGAGCCTTGAATCTGAACTATTTTTTTAAATCAAAACTAACAAATGGCATTTTAAAAATTCAGAATCATAGAATTGTTATCATGGAGCCGGAGTCCATTTGGCAAATTGCCTTCCCACTAGCTCTCTGGATGAGCAGTCCTTTGACTGCCAATCTCCACCTTCTCTTTACAGTCCAGGGACTGGGTCATAGTCAGACTTTAAGGTCAAAATGCAAGTGGTTTGGAGATTACAGGTAGGCCAGTCAAGCTGCTGTTAACATTAGTCGAGTAAGGGGGTGTGTTAGGGTAATAATGGTCAGAGAACGTTTCATGGGGTTGCCCATGGAGTCTGCAGAAAATGGGCAAGTCAAGTCTGGTGTTAGGTTTCATTTGTTGTGCAGCTGAGGGAATGTTCACTGTTATAGGGGGCAATTGCAGTTAGTGATGTGGGACGTCACACTGAATGGAAGGGACTGGCTGAGAACTGTCAAAGAGGGGCTTTGGCAGGTCGTAATTATTCAGGCCTCTACAGCAGAAGAGTGTAAGGATGACAAAGATAAGGGAACCTCCGGAGACATGGGAACCGGGGGTAAAGAGACAATGATTATTTAAATAGACTCAACTGAAATTGGGGAGAAAGACTGAGGATGAAGCATCATCAGTGGCCACAGGGACAACAACTGAAAAGGATACATGAAGAGTGGGGAAAAGTGGAGAATTACGGTTGGAGCCTGCCAATCACTCATGCTAACCTGAAGTTAGAACCTTGTCATATTGGATTAAAAGTTAGCTATTCATTAACTTCACAAAATGTTGTGACTGCATGCAAAGTGGGTGTTACTGCATTTTTCTTCATTTGGAGGTATAAAATTGACGTGAAGACCCCTGAGGAGCATTTTCAGTAATCATGCTGCCATTGATTAAGCAATTCTATCAACTGCTTTTGAATTGCACTACATTAAGAGGTTATTTATTGTCCAAGAATGCAGATTTAAAGTTATGGTCTCAAACAATCATTGGCCCTACATTATGAGCAGTAATTGCCTCCTCATCATGTAAACTAAACAAGTGTTATGAGAATAAGGAACTTAAAGCAGAACCTAAAGTTTCCATTTGCCAGGCACATTCCATAGCAAATTTTGGAAGAGAGGGCTTTGCAGCTACCTAACTCTCACACTGAAGTGTAAATCAGATTAGATTAGATTATTTATGGGCAGCACGTTGCACAATGAGTGGCACGGTGGCACAATGGGCGGCACGGTGGCACAGTGGTTAGCACTGCTGCCTCACAGCGCCAGAGACCCGGGTTCAATTACTGCCTCAGGCAACTGTCTGTATGGAGTTTGCACATTCTCCCCGTGTCTGCGTGGGGTTCCTCCGGGTGCTCCGGTTTACTCCCACACTCCAAAAATGTTCAAATTAGGTGAATTGGCCATGCTAAATTGCCCGTAGTGTTAGGTGAAGGGCTAAATGTAGGGGAATGGGTCTGGGTGCATTGCTCTTCAGAGGGTTGGTGTGGACCTGTTTCCACACTGTAAGTAATCTAATCTAATCTAATTAGTAATCTAATCAAATTTTGGAACATAGGGCTTTGCAGCTACCTGACTCTCACACTGAAGCGTAAATGTATAAGGCTATAGTCTGTAATGTAGAAGGCATGCTTTTCTTTGGCAGGATGAAGGTGCAGGGAACATGTATTTCTTAAAGGTCCTGAGAAGAAGCTGTGTTTTGCTCTTCCTCCCTCTGATTGTCTGCTGGCACTAACTAGCCTCTGTGAGAGGAAGATGTACCTCCTAGTAAAGCCATCATTCCTCATCCCTCTCTAGCCATAGCGACCATGTTGAGCACCCATGTGTGAAGCAAAGAATTGCAAATCTGCGAGCATATCCAGCAACAATAAGGTTGCTGTTGGATCTAAGTTCCTGTGGTGGTCGCCAAAGTGTCCATGGATGGAAACAATTTTGTAAAGGCCAGAGCCAGGATGGTTCTTCAGACATTAGCAGACTTCTCTATTCATCGCTCCAAACTATCAACTGCCTTCAGCCGATCTGCTTGATGTACCCATGCTTGCCTCAGCAGATCAAGTTTTTGCTTATGGCTGAGAATGGGTGCATCTTCTGGCTGGACTGAGCAAGTGTCTGGTCTTTACAAGCTTTTAAGTGCCAGAGACCTCAGGCATTTCTTTTACAACTGACTGCGGAGATACATCAGTGATGTACTCCTCAAATTCCTGCCCTGAGTATAATCGAGAAAGAGTGCACATGGAGGCCAGTGTCACTGAGCTGGTGCAGTGTGTATGTGGAAATTCTGACTGCCACCTTGGGATGGAGGTGGAGCTGAGGGTTTCTGGCACTGACATCGTCTTCACAGAGCTTATCTGGGTGTCACTATTGCCTGTACAACAGAAGAAAGGAAATTAGTTGAAGAAGATAAATAAAAGTTTCTGCAGAAGAATAATAAATTAGCACTGGTCGCAATAAGAGAACACCATGGGACAAAGAACTTACTGGGTCTCCTTGACACTATATGCACGGTCTTGTTATTCTCTTGCCACCTTCACTATTTTATCCTCATAGGGATTGAGGAGCCTGATATGTGCCACTGCCCAGTTGTAGGCTAATTTTTCTTGCAATAAGGGAAACAGAGGGATAGAGCAGAAGAACATTTGGTGATAATGCATGAGTAGGAGAGGTAGTGACCAACTGGAAGTGCAGAAGTCAGCAATGTTAGGAGTTTGGTGAAGTGGGTGAGATTTCTACTGTGGGCATAATGCATGCAACTGAAAAATGTAGCCCATCATCCTTGGCAAGAAAAAAAACAAAAGAACTGCTCTTCTGAGGAAGGGTCACTGGACCCGAAACTTGATCCCTGATTTCTCTTCACAAATGCTGCCAGACCTGCTGAGCTTTTCCAGCAACTTCTGTTTTTGATCCTTGGTAAGATGGTGTGCTGTGGCAGAGTTAGAGCAATTGCTGGCCTCTTTGAGTGTGAGGTAACCAAGAGAAGATGGTGGCACGTAGCTTTGCAAAGTGCAAGAAGTCATTGACCTCTTTCTGGCACTGCTAAGCATCCTGCTTCAAGTGACACACTGCAATGGCCCATGCTGCCATCTCTGTCTGCGCTGGCTGTGTCTGGTGGTGAAGTCTCCTCAGATAGAACGCAGGCAAGATCTCTGACCTTCTTTCTCAGACCTTCTCTTAGACTCAGGACCTCCTGATCTCTGCCCATGGAATTTCACTTTCTGCTGGGGTGTTATTAATGAGGCTTGAATACCGTAGTGTGAAGGGTTGTTCCTGGGTTACAGCATTTGAAGTTACAGCTTTATAGGTCACACCAGAAACATAGACTCTGGAAGGCCCTGGCAGTGGTGAGCACTATAGGCCATGTGATTCTCCAAGAAACACACCCAGTTACATAATTAATGAGATGGAATGTGGAATATTACATGAAGGATTTGCCCTGGGGTATGGCAGACTATGTTCCATGAAATTATTTGCTTTAACTGCGATTGCAAAAATCCAGTTCATTTCCTTTGGTGTCGGTCCCTGTCACTTTTGCTTGCAGAAACATAATCTGACCTATCTTCATTTGATAATCGAATATACAATCCAGTTTTCTTAATAATTATTTATAGTTATTTCAATTACTTAACTTGAAGAACAGATCAGTTCATAAATAATTCATGAATTAACAAGTAAATTATGAAAATGGAACAGTTGCATTAATTGACTGAAGCAATTAAGTGATCCATTGTATGTGATTTAGTTCATTAGTTTGTCTGGGTCAAGCTAAAAATCCAATATGCAATTATGCTAGTGATTTGGAATTCCAGACAGGATTTATTCATTATAAAGTGGTGGGGTGGCTGATGGTCATTGAATAGATAAACAATTCTGAACAATTTGAGTTTAAATATGATCAGTTCTCTATTAGATTTCAGTTTGGGTCACTTGTAGAGTCATTGCTCTGGGCATCACTAATTTTGAGGATGAAAATATCGGTTATTAATCCCATACCTGATTGCTTCCCAGTTTCTCATGCTGGAAATGAATGAATTGGTTCAGATGCACTTCCAAATGAAGAACACATACTAAACGGAAGGCTCAATGATGAACAATGGGCACTTTTGAATGACAATATTAAACATGTCTAACACTCACAGTCCTGTATCAAAGAAGAATGCAATGGAGGAGAAACTTCACAAAATGAGTACAGAATCACTGGACAATCTGCCCTCAGCATTTATCAGTGCTAGCAGATGGTAAAACCAAATTTAGATCCAGATCTTATTTGCAAGTAAAGGCATCCAGTGAGTCCAATTGGGTAGATGAGGAATTGTTGGTTGCCTGGTTCAGCCAGCCGGAAGCTGAGCTGGGGGTGTAGAAGTGGTGGGTGACCCCAGTGACAGCCTGAAATGACAGGCAAAGAGATTAGGATGCCGAGAAGGAGCATTTCTGTCTTTCCAGGGCCAACAAAAAAAGTCAACATTTCTCAGGCCTCTCTTTGAGCATCATTCAGCTTTAAGATGACTGCCAGTTGGGGTGCTGAATGCAGGATACAACCAGGCAGAATGGTGGAAGTGCCACTTAGTTGTACTGAAACTTTGCAATCAGGATCTCACAATTATCACAGAATCCTGAATTACATATATTTATGGAACACAATAGCTTCCAGGCAAATACTGTCTTTGATGATCAGTGAGTGTAGGATGGAAAGGTGTGTGACTGTTGCTGAATAAGGAATTGTGGTTGTGCCTATTGCTACTAGTACTGCGAGTTTCCTTCAGACTGCTCAAGGCCATGGCAGCATACATCACATTCTCCATCACCTTCTATGCTACAGCTTTGTCACATGTGTGCTACCTAAATGTGTGAGAGCTGTGCACTGAAGTCAGCAGCCATATTGTCAACAGATAGCCCTCATTGTCCAGTGACCACCCTTTGGTCATGATGACTCAAATGCAGCTGGCATGTTGTACTGAAGCAGAATGATGTCAATATGACTGCTGCCAGGAAAGTGAGTATTGACCTCTATGATTAGCATGCTGTGGTCACATGCTGGCTAGTTGTTGAGGGAGAACAATCACTTTCAGTCGCAGTACGGAATAGAGATGTGGTACTATGCGTGCACTGTCAATGGATTTCTGAACCATGGGGAAGGGTGCAATTCTAGTAAAACTGCATCCCTGATTCATGTACAGTGAAAGCACAGTGAGTTAAATTTGCATAACCTTGTACTCTGGTGGCCAGCAGAATAGCAAGTTCAATAGCATGATGTGGAATTCTTTACTGCAGAGGGTTATAGAGGCCGGGACATTGATCATATTCAAGGCTGAGACACACATATTTTCAAACAGCAAGGAAATGAAGATTTCTGGGGAAAAGGCAGGAAAGTGAATTTGCAGTTACCAGCTGTAATCTTATTGAACAATGGAGCAGACTCATTTGCCAGATGCCTTACTTCAGCTCCTATGTCAATGGTCTTACAATCAGCCACAGTTTGAACTGGTAACTATGGATTAGCCAAAATCCTGCAAGCTTCTCATATGACTGCACCAGCAATCAATTTGGTGTTGGATACGATGGAGCATAAAATCATGGAGCTATGGCTAAGCCATCATTCGACGCCAAGCTGACCCGGTGAGAGGACATTAAAATCCCGTAAGTATGGTTAAACTTGTGAAAAAGTTAAAACTGTTGTTGAATGGAGTCAAAGTGAAGTCCGTACACCAAGTAAACAGTGGTGTGAAGCAAAAAGCAGACATTGCTAATTAGTGCAAGATGCCACCATTGAGTTGTCAACCGTTTTGAAGCACAAGGTGAGCATCTTTAAACAGTCTGGCAAGTAGACAATCTCTCCAACAAGGAAGAGGATGTAAAAGCTGCTTCTCCCAATGTTGAAGCTGCTCTACTAATGTTGTTCAAGTTAACTGGAGCAGTGAACATTCCAATCTCCAGTCTAATCCTCCCGGAAAGGGGAGTTGCTCTACTAAATAAGCTGGGCCATAAAGAGTTCATCTGCAGCAATGTATGGCTGGTCTGATCCATGATAAGGCACAGCACTGTTTTCCACACAGAGTGGAGCAGTTATTGCAACAATAACACTTAATTGGCAACAAAGTGGCCTCACCCATGTCCTGCATGATTATTGCAAGAGACATTTTTATCATGGAGGAAGCCAAACAGTTTACCATCTTTTGCCAGATCAGTCTTTGATGTTTAAAGATGAAACGTGTAATGGTAGAAAGGGGAGCAGGGAATGTGTCAATGATATGGTTTGCACCAACTTGGATGGCACCAAACAAAAATATTATCCTCATTATGATAACTGCCCTGTGTACTCTGACATCTGTGGACCCCAAGAGTATCATGGATTTGCTTCAAAAACCGTGGTCAACTCCAGCGAATGGATTTGGAATATTAGGAACATAAAAACTATCTACTGATGGCAACTGATCTCACAAGTATTGAAGCCATTGATAAGCGGAAGTATAACCCAACACTTCTAGAGGCCACATTCATTATGAAGAAGGCATGGAAGGTGGTAATGAAAGCCACAATTGCCAATGACAACAACTAGGCTACAACTGCACAAGATGTCAAGAACAGAGAAAAGCAGGATGAGACCATCCAACCTAATGGCAAGATTCTATTCACTCGCCTGTGGGAACGTTTCATGGGAATTTCTGCAAAGAAAACTGTAGAATATATATACTACACGTCTCGAGCCAACAGATAAGGCAATAGTAGATGCAATATTTTATTCAGCTGAGGAAGCCATTGAGAGTGAAGGGTCCAATGAATGCCTTCCCAATCATCTTATTTTATCTTTAGCTGAAGCCACAAAGACTGTAGAGGTACTCTGCAATTTGCACTACCTTATGAAAGATGTTTGACTGGATTGATAGCATGATGCGCTGTACTGCACTGGTCCAAAGATAGTATACTGAGCAGGAAAAGATTTCTGAGTTTTTTTATCGTATAAAATCAGGCCATTGCAAGGTGAGAACAAGTTGAAAAATAAAGACATTTTGCTTACATTTACTGCTTTGCTTGTTTTTATTTGAGAGTTTTTTTTTGACATAACAAATACATATGTAGGTAAATTGGGTCACATAGGGGCATCTTCAGCTGTATTGAAGCTCTGTTTACCACAAATTTGTTGGCACAGTTCTTGTGATTTTACCGTACTTATCTCTATCTAACTAGAACAAAATGTAGTGAGGTCTCCTGAAAGCATTAGTGATTTCCTACACAATCCAGAGGGCAGTCGTAGGTCTGGAATCAAATATAGACTATTGCAAGTAAGGATGGCAGATTTCCTCCCCTAAAGGACATAGTAAATGAAATGGGGTTTTTTTCCCGACAATGAACAACTTACAGACTTTTTCAATTTCCAGACTTTTATTGAATTCAAATTCCATCATCAGCCATGGTGGGATTCAAACTCAAGTACCTAGGGCATTACCTGGGTCTCCTGATTGCTAGTTTAGTGATAATATCACTAGGCCCTTGCATCCCCTTTACATGGCCTCTGTTCATCGGTACATTGCTAAGCTCCAGGCCTGCTACTCGGATCCACTGGTTTGTACAGAAACCTTTAAGTCTACAATATTTCCTACAGCTATCACACCACTCTTTGCAGTCTTTGCCAATTTGAAAAAACTATAGAAAATGCTAACGCTTGTAGAATTGTATCAACTGCAAGAGAAATCAACCAGTAACTAACTAGTAAGTAAGTTTATTATCTCTTGAAAGAGTATTGGATTGTACGTTCTCCATCACTCATTCACTCAGCTGTCCATGGTTAACATTGGCTCAATTGTAGGATTGAGCTCCAAGATGGAATCAAGTCAGAATTATGTCATGATCTGTGCAGTCAGCATACTTCCAGTAGATTGTCACTGCACAAGGGCTAAAAGGCTCTCATCAAAATGATGCCCTTTCCAATTCACCCAGAAGTACTGCTATGTACCGTAAAGGCCATTTTGGAGCTTGAACAGCAGTCACTGCACCCAAAAAAATAGCCATTATCACAGCCCACTTCAGCCACATTCAATCAATGGAGAAATTCAAATCTGAATTATCTGCAACTTTTTGAAATATGGATTGCTCAGAAAGATTCGCAGCATGCCAGTCCTATTGCTCCACAATTATTCTCGTTTCCAATGATAGTTTTGTTTTAAAATAGGATTGTCTTTATAAGGAAATGGTGATGGATCCTGTTGTAACAGTACGACTGATAGTAAGAATTTAATTTGTTGTTCAACACTGTTTTAATTTGTTAATTATTGTTGCTTGTTGTGGGTGTATGTTAATTTTTTTCACAGATATGATTCATTTTTGGGGGGAGAAAAAGGGGAAGAAATAAAAAAACCTCCTTAATTTCACAAATGAAAGGGTGAAGGCAACCTGAACATAGTTTTATTGTTTATATTAACATTTTATTATTACTTTGTTCTGATTTTTGCTTGTATTTAGCTGCATTTTTAATGGTTATTGTGTTAATTATGAAGAATGGCTACTTTGCAATATTTGTTAATTGTTCAGCAAACAACATAATTGCCATATGTCCATTTTTTGGCTGTGTTAATCTTTTGGCACCACACAAAAAATTCTATAAATTATGCAGGGCACAGATCAATTGTAAAACTCTGTTGGCATCCAGACCCACAAGCTTCCAAGGGAAGGAGCATAATTAAAATGAATGGCTCCTGGGCTGAATTCCCTAGTATTCATGAAAAAGATGTGAGCTACTACCAGCCGGTGAGCTGCAATTAGGCTTTCAGACTGGGCTTGATCTCAATCTTGATCAGTGCTTTGAGGTGGGAGAGGAGGCACATTATAGCTATCAGCAGGAGAAGAACAGACAGCCCTTCCCTACCAGGCAGATGGCTGAAAGTGATATTTCAGGGGGACTCTGTTTGGCAAAAGTCTGGAGAGTTGGGGAGTGTGACTTTGTATGGCCTGCAGCGCTCCTCATAGGCTGCAAAAGAAATGTTTTCTCTTCCCTCGGGAACATCTTTGGCATCAGCTGCCAACTTGCTTCAGCCCAGCAGGTAATCTGTGCCTGCTTTCCCCTCCAGGCCTGTTTAAAAGGATATGTACGTCCTATTGATATCATGGGAACCTCATTAATAATCATGCAAGAGGTTTACTCCCGGGTTTGGTGGATATGTCATTGCTATCAAAACCAGTGGTGTTAAACTGACAGACTGATGAGAATTGAGAAGAAATAGAACAGCTTTATTTTAACTGCTTACCCTCTTCTTTTTTGTCAGTTGGGAAAAGTTAAAATTCCAGCTCCATGATCCATCCTGCCCTGATCCAGCCCACCCCAGTCTCTTTGTACAGCAAGAAATATTAATTGTATGTAGTATTAAATATGACTTAACTATACAAACATATTGGCGCATTATTGCATCAGTGACTAATCCTCATCATTTCTTGGCACTGCCATATATATCATGGTCAAAATGGTCTAGTTGTTTGATTAGGTGAGGTCTTTAGTTTAACTTTGTCCACTCAATCAATGTCCCACCCCTAGCCATTCTCCCCACAAAGGAATGATATTGATATTCACTTTGTTGAATTTAGTTTAATTTAATTTAATTTAAAAGCAGCTTCTCCTGAACAAAGTCTGAACTGACAAAAATGTCATCAACTATAAGTTAAATGGCTAAGTAGTAATGGACAAGAACAAGTTTCATGCATAATGAAGCACCAGCAATGACAAAAACTAAATTGTAAGGAAAAGGATACATATTGTTAGTTCTAGACTTACCTGTGAAGACCTTGATGAGCTAAGTAGCTGAGTATCATTATGAAAATTTCATGAACAACATTTGCTACTCCATAGCATTACTTTAATTATTTGGCTTTCTCTGATCACACAAACAAAGGAACAATTTGATCTGTACTTTTTGAAGTCTCATTAGCTAATTACATTCAAATTTACTGCTGTAAGAAGTTATTTTACTGTACAGAATGTGCATTATGTGAATTGTATGGAAGGGCAATAGCCAACATTCTGAGTACAGCACTGCTGTGAAGTCATTAAACTGCCTAATAAATTGTCTGCTGTCAATTTGAGCTCAGTACAGGCTTATTGACTCGATGAATGTAGAGTTGTTTATAGGAATCAAGCCATAAAGATCCCACTCTGTTTATATTTGAAGCTGCATTTATGGATGAGAGAGTGAATGGTATTATTTCATATGTTAGCATGAAGTTGATGAATTGTTACTATCAAGATAATAATTTTACTGCTAATATTGCAGATCATGCCAAGATTTCAAGTTTCCCCCTTATGGTGATACAATTATGTTCCTTACTTTGTATTTTCAAATGTGCAAATATGCATTTTATAGTACAGTGTATTTGGTTTTCAATGTGTACACGTTGTATTGAACTCGCTAATGTTTTTATTTTGCTGTGTTGGTTGTAAATTGACTTGCTCTCCTTGGATGGTGAAAGAGTTTTTTTTAATTATTCTTTCCCAATGTTAAATTCTTATCTATTTAATATTAATCCTACCTTGTTTCATGGTGCACCCAGTAAGATAAAACTCTTGCCAGGCAATAAATTTTGGACCAGATGTCATACTTAATAGAAGTAAATTTCCATTTTGCTACATCTGACATAGATTGTACACACATATTGGGAATTTGTTTTACACCTCCAACTTGTATTGTTTCATTAATTAATTTTCCTAGTAAGAAAACAACAGGCTAGGAGCTAGCAATTTCCTGCCTGAAGGATGGTAGCAAAAGATATTACTTTTCAGATGTGGTTTTGGCTCATTAAATATTCTGTTTCAACTTAAATGAAAGGATAGTCCCAGTGAGGTTAATGAAGTCCTCGTTTGTCAATGTATTGAATGCATAAAATAAATGGTTTTGAACTAGAACTTAGGATCTCTATAGAGTCAGTTGAAGGATGTTAAAGTACCTAAGCTGAGCTTTAAACCTTAGCAAAAGACTTTGAAGATATTTTCAAAGTCTTTGTCTGGGAATCCTGAAGCTGTACACAATTGTAGAATATGGAGTGCTGTATTAGTAGCCCACAGACATAACTACAATTAAACTGTGTTTGTATGCAATAACTGAAGACTTCAAGCCTACAAATTTGTAACTTATTGCTCCTTTCTACTTGTGTCTTTTGTTTCACTTAGGGCATGCATTTGATGCTGTAAAAGTGAGTGGTGAAGACGGTTTTAAGACTGTTAAGACTCAACTTTGAATGCTGACATAGTCATAGAGATGTACAGCATGGAATCAGACCCTTCTGCCCAACCCATCCAGGCGACCAGATATCCCAACCCAATCTAGTCCCACCTGCCAGCACCTGGCCCATATCCTTCCAAACCCTTCCTATTCATATACCCATCCAAATGCCTCTTAAATGTTGCAATTGCACCAGCCTCCACCACTTCCTCTGGCAGCTCATTCCATACACACACCATCCTCTGTGTGAAAACGTTGCCCCTTAGGTCTCTTTTATATCTTTTCCCTTTCACCCTAAACCTATGCCCTCTAGTTCTGGACTCCCCGACCCCAGGGAACAGACTTTGCCTATTTACCCTATCCATGCCCCTCATAATTTTATAAACCTCTATAAGGTCACCCCTCAGCATCGGACACTGCAGGGAAAACAGCCCCAGCCTGTTCAGCCTCTCCCTATAGCTCAAATCCTCCAACCCTGGCAACATCCTTGCGAATCTTTTCTGAGCCCTTTCAAGTTTCACAACATCTTTCATCTCTTTCTCTTAAGGGCCTAAAGGAGTAGAAGCAGAATAGATTTGATTGTATTTTCTGGGACAGTCCTTGAGGAAAAAGGTCACCTGGCAAGATGTTCTAGTATTGTACATCTCAACACTATAGTGAATATTCAAGTGTGATAAAGTGAATGGAAGATTATGTAATGAGATAAGGAAGGTAAGAAAGTGAGAAATTATAAACTTGTGAAAGGCCTTTAAACATTTACTTTCCCATTTCCTCGATGCCCAGCATTTCATGGATATTATCCTCATAAGAGTTAAGGGTTGGAAGTTAATTTCCTGCATTGTGCATATTGTGCGTTAGTTCCTCATACAATTGGAAAGGGACCTATGCTTGAAAAAGTAACATGTATTGAAAAAAAACACAAAGAATATATTATTGGCACTCTATCAGGAATAAAGTTCAAACCAATTATAGTTGGCCAGCAGCAAATTCTTGTCTCTGGAACAACCACTGCAGTCATCAATAGATCATTGAATGATGTGCGGCTTATCTCATCCACCAAGAAAGTGTTCAGCAGTTTCTGTGAGATGTAAGTTATGTACTACTAGAGGTCATTGGATTAAAATGAGTAAGAAATCCAATCACACAGAGAAGCCCAAAGTACAACATAATGTTCTACAGCAGCATGTGAAAAAGGACATCGAAAGAACAGTAATGAATAAGCTTCGAAAGCTCCATTCATGCAGTGAAGAGACCATAATTCCAGAATACTATGGGCTGCCTTCGTTAATGAAAAAGACAATGAGTGGTGAGTACAACTTGTGGGTCAACACACCTCAGGTAAGGACCAATGTTCAGAAGGTAAGTCCTTCATGGTAACTATGCCAGTAGAGAAATTCAAACCACACTTATTGTCGCTGTATCGCAAACCAGTCAACTGAGCAAACAACCCTACAGCTAAAGCATGTCAATAAAGTCCAACACTACAGTATACAGAATCCAGTCAGACAGAACATGTGATAAACTTGGCACATCACATGGGTGCCATCAGAAAAGCAGAAGCTTTTGTCTCCTTTCAAGTGATGTATCCCAAAAGGATCGGACAATAAGCACTCTCATCAAGATTAACACTACCAAAGTACAAACATCCTCCTTTTATGTATCTTAGATGAGATGTAATTAGGAAACTGGCACAGTGTGGTGCAGTCCACACATGATAAGCATACAACTTATCCAACATCCCATACATTGGCATCATCTGTCTTAAATGTCAATGCCATCCTCAAGCTGGATACCTGAAATCTTTTACATGAATGAAACAGATGGAACACCTATTATTGGCCTGCAAGTATGCCTCAATTACATCATTACCATTCACGAGGTAACAATTCTGTCTATTGCAACTCCAAAGATTGCAAACCACAATCTTATTAGGAGAAAGTGAGGACTGCAGATGCTGGAGATCAGAGTCGAGAGTGTGGTGCTGGAAAAGCACAGCAGGTCAGGCAGCACCTGAGGAGCAGGGGAATCGACATTTCAGGCAAGAGCATACAGCATGAAGGCCTGATGAAGGGCTCTTGCCTGAAACATCGATTCTCCTATTCCTTGGATGCTGCTTGACCTACTGTGCTTTTCCAGCACCCCATTCTCAAACCACAATATTACATCTACCTGTCACACGGCCAACCCTAGTCCATCTTGGTTTGATGCTGATGGCAACATTAAAGGCAATGCTATGTTATATCTGAAAGATGATGTCCATTCTGATATTGATTCTCCTCATAAGTGCATTATTCACATTCAAGAAAAGCTCAAAATGGAATTGGATAAGAACATTGAGTATTAAGCATTGAGAACATTCTGCATACAATAGTGTGAGTTGTGGTTGATGAGCTTAGTGAGAGGTCCACACAATGGTAAAGTTTGAGTCAGTGGTGGTCCTGCAGGTTGCAGGTAGCAGAGAGAAAATGGTGATACTTACTCCTGCGGAGCACAAAACAAAATTACAATTCTTTCAACACTGCTGTAGGTCTGGTTGATTCTGAAGACTGCATCAATCCAGGCCATTTTCTTTGTGTAGATGCCTGCATTTGGCAACACGGTCTCCTTTGGTGATCCAGAGAATAAAGCATGGTCTTTGTTCTTGACAACCCATCCACCAGCATCTCCAGATTCTTGGAGAAAATGGAGTGCCACTTCCCCTTTCTGAGCAATTTGCTTGGATCCAGCAGTGCAGGAGCACAGAGTGAAAGGTAGCTGTTGGCAATCCAGTGCCCAAAGGAGCATGAATCTCTCAAATGCATGGCAGAAGTGAGTACATTCATCTCTCCTGCCACATGATTCCTTGAGTTGTTCACTGTGGGAGCTGGCTGCATGATTAATCAGCTGAAGAGTAAGAAGTTGAGTGGGAAAAGTCAGTACAGGCTATTGTGGATCACCCACCATGAAACTTCTCAAAAACTACTCTTTGCAAAAATAAAAATGGGATAAGTTCCACCCAAAATCTGAAACAAATACAAAAATCTCACATAAAAACAAAAGTCCTGGAAATACTAAGCAGGTCTGGCAGCACCTGAGAAGAGAGGAATAGGGTTGAGCGTTCAGGTCAATTGCCTTTACCTGTTAGTTTCAGGTCGAATCCGTGACACCCTGAAGAAGTCACACCAAAGTCACTAGCAGGCAAGAAATGTCAAACTCATCTCCCTTTGGTTTGCAATTTCTGTCCAAAAAGTCAGCAATCAAACTTAGAGAGAGAAATCACCCTGAAGAAATTTACTGTAGTTCTTTGCAGAAGTGAGAGATCCTCTTCACAAATGTAATCTGTGGATTTGATATATTTGGTCTCAGCAAGGCTTTTAATCCAGTGCCAGACATACAATTAATTTACAAGCTAGAAGCCAGAAATTAAGGCCAGGCTTCTGTGCTACGTTAAAGATTGGCTAAAACTGAGCAAGAGAAGGGACATTGTTGTGAACGGGACCCTGTCAACATGTAAATGAATGACTAATGAAATGTCAGTGTGATCAGTATTGCAGCCATGGACGTTAACATTTCATATAAATTAATTTCAACTGGGGAAAGAGGCAGAACAGTGGATGACATAAATTGGTGCAACTGGGGTGAAGGTCAAACAATATGGTCATTACAAATCAGATACAAAAGGGATGGACCTGTTCCAAAGGAGAGTCGCATCAGCCTCAAAGCGTTAGTTTGTTTATCTCTCTACAGATGTTGAGTTTCTTTTTATTACAAAACAGACCTTGTCAGGATGAAAGGTATACTGATGAGTGGCAAATTATCTCTTAGCTGGAAAAGTACAATTTAGTAAGATGAGGGAAAAGAATTGAACTAAAAAACTCTCACACAGAAGACAACACACAGGAGTGGGATCGAGTGTTATCATGAATAGCTCACTGAAATCTTCAAAGCAGTATGAAGCAGCAATAAGCAAGTTAATCAGATCTCACAGTGGTTAACCACAGGGAAACAATGTAAATCCCAGGATGTGATCACACCACCGGGAATATTGTGTACTCCGATTATAATAACACTATCTGGCAGTCTAGAAGACATTAATAAAAACTCATACTTAGTTCAAGACAGGACTTCCCAAACTGTGGACTCACTGAGGTCATGCAGTGATACTCTGAGGTCTGGGTAAACAGTGAGAAGCTCTTTTACAAACTTGTGGTTTTTAGTGATAGTCTGGCCTAACTGATTGACCTTTGAGGCCAGATTCCTGCTTTATGAGAAGGTTGATGCTGCTTGTCTAAAAACCCCTCCTGATCAAACAGCCATCTCAATCTCTGCTCGCACAGCTCCCTATCCCCCATCCTGCCCTCACAGCTCTTCACCCCTCAATGCCTACTCTCACAATTTGTTCTCCTCCCCCACCCCTCATGCCAACAGCTCTGAACCTCTCTCTCTCCCAAAAACTTTCCCTGCTTCTACAATTCTATCCTCCCACCTGAATCGTAGGAAGCCACAAGTCTCGAATTGGGATCATTATTGGAAAAGTTTCTGGAAGCACAGTTTGTAGATATCTGAACTGTGTAATGTTAAAAAAGGGGGTGGGTGGGGGAAGGTTTAAGCCATGCAACCCAATCAAATTCAACTGAACCCACCTCAAATACATCTACTTCTTGTTTTAACAGAATCCAGATATTTTAGTCTTTTAGAGTTAAGGGCTACACATTAAGTTTCCAAGCAGTTCAGAAACCTAGCAGCTGAAAGGAACTTTGAAAAATCCATGTCCTTCACCAAACTCTTAAATCATCTCCCAACAGGTATCAGCACCAAAGAAGGTGGGGTTATTTCCACAGGAGAATTTCCCTACTGTCAAAAACTCCATTGATTGCTCAAGATATCATTTGCTGGCTACTTGTATTCCAGAAGGATAAGCATTTTCTATTTTCTTTTCAATTAATTATTGACTAGTGACCTTAATTCCTTTCCAGTTACAATAAATCACAGTTTCTTCATTCTGTTTGCTTCCCTAATTGTGTAATACTACCCAAAATTACATTATTGTTCTCAAGAAAAGCAAAATTGCCAATTTCTATGATCCACAAAGACAAGATAAGAAAAGTAATTGAATTCATGCATTTTTATTCACAAACCATTAACCAATCTTGCTGTGAAAATGAGGATGTTTCCGTTTGTTAAAAATGTTAGGCTTTCAGATTTGTAATTGGGTAAATCTTGTGCTCTTTTTTCACTATAATGCTCAGTGTGCAATTTAACCACTAACTGTTCAGTGCTGCTGTTTCAGGATTCCTGCTGCAGTCAAGTCAATATCTTTTCAGAGATAGAAATTTGCATTTTTCACCAGAATTTTCAAAATTAGCAGCCAGAATCCTATGGTTCAAATGAGGCTCTATTTCAATAATACTGTAATGACCATGCACAAAAAAAGCCCATCTAAAAGGAAAACATATGTATAAAATGTATTTGAAAATTTTAAAAACATTACAATTGAGAGTCAAATTTTATTTTAAAAATGCTTACTAACTAGATAATAAATTAGAAAAATAACCTTAAAACAAAGTTACCCCTGACGCCATTTAAAATATGTAGTGTGCCCAGTTTTCATTACTTGATAATACAAGAAACTGTAGCTCCTTCTAGTGGATAGAGTTTTAAAGGACAGAATTTCTTGTTAACAGGAGGGCTGACAAAATCTTTGATCAGGATTAATTCTGAAATTATTGAACTACAGAAGTTGCTCTCCTCTTCCCATTGTGACTTAGTACATTTGAAAATTTCTGTTAGGGGACTGTTTTCCGTGGATTTGAGAGGTCAAGCTCTCTGATACATTATTAAAAGAGTGACAATAATGACAGCAAAGGAAATAGCATTAAAAATGTTAATCAAGAACTAACAACTATCAGAAATATCCTTAGCGAACAGGGAGTCCTGGAAACAGATGGGATCAGTGATGGCACTTGACTAAACCAATTGCATTTGGATGGATCAATCCTTTATAAAGTAAAAAAAGTTGAAGTTAAATTTCAACTGGAAAGCAAAAAAAAAAACAACAGCGTTCTGCATGTTTTCATCCCAACAATTAAAGGGAGTCAGGGGGCTGAGTTGAGTATGGTTGCCATTACAAAAGAGATAGTGCTAGAAAAGCTAAAAGGTCTTAAAATTGACAAATCTCCTGGCCCCGATGGGCTACATCCTAGAGTTCTGAGGGAGGTGGCTGAGGAAATAGCGGAGGCGTTGGTTGAGATCTTTCAAAAGTCACTGGAGTCAGGGAAAGTCCCAGATGATTGCAAGACCGCTGTTGTAACCCCATTGTTCAAGAAAGGATCAAGCCAAAAGATGGAAAATTATAGGCCAATTAGCCTAACCTCAGTTGTTGGTAAAATTGTAGAATCCATCGTTAAGGATGAGGTTTCTAAATTCTTGGAAGAGCAAGGTCGGATTAGAACAAGCCAACATGGATTTAGTAAGGGAAGGTCGTGCCTGACAAACCTGTTAGAATTCTTTGAAGAGGTGACAAGTAGGTTAGACCAGGGAAACCAAGTGGATGGGGTCTATCTAGACTTCCAAAAGGCCTTTGATAAGGTGCCACACAGGAGGCTGCTGAGTAAAGGGAGGGCCCATGGTGTTCGAGGTGAGCTACTGGCATGGATTGAGGATTGGCTGTCTGACAGAAAGCAGAGAGTTGGGATAAAAGGTTCTTTTTCGGAATGGTAGCCGGTGACAAGCGGTGTCCCACAGGGTTCAGTGTTGGGGCCGCAGCTGTTCACATTATATATTACTGATCTGGATGGAGGGACTGGGGGCATTCAGCGAAGTTTGCCGATGATACGAAGATAGGTAGACAGGCAGGTAGTACTGAGGAAGTGGGGAGGCTGCAGAAGGATCTAGACAGTTTGGGAGTGTGGTCCAAGAAATGGCTGATGAAGTTCAATGTGAGCAAATGCGAGGTCTTGCACTTTGGAAAAAAGATTACAAGCATGGACTACTTTCTAAGCGGTGAGAAAATTCATAAAGCCAAAGTACAAAGGGATCTGGGAGTGCTAGTTGAGGATTCTCTAAAGGTAAACATGCAGGTTGAATCCATGATTAAGAAAGCGAATGCAATGTTGTCATTTATCTCAAGAGGGTTGGAATATAAAAGCAGTGATGTGCTACTGAGACTTTATAAAGCTCTGGTTAGGCCCCATTTGGAGTACTGTGTCCAGTTTTGGGCCCCACACCTCAGGAGGGACGTACTGGCACTGGAGCGTGTCCAGCGGAGATTCACACGGATGATCCCTGGAATGGTAGGTCTAACATACGAGGAACGGCTGAGGATACTGGGATTGTACTCATTGGAGTCTGGAAGGTTAAGGGGAGATCTAATAGAAACTTACAAGATAATACATGGCTTGGAAAGGGTGGATGCTAAGAAATTGTTTCCGTTAGGCGGGGAGACTAGGACCCGTGGGCACAGCCTTAAAATTAGAGGGGGTCAATTCAGAACAGAAATGCGGAGACATTTCTTCAGCCAGAGAGTGGTGGGCCTGTGGAATTCATTGCTGCAGAGTGCAGTGGAGGCCGGGACGCTAAGTGTCTTCAAGGCAGAGATCGATAAATTCTTGATGTCACAAGGAATTAAGGGCTACGGGGAAAATGCGGGTAAGGGGAGTTGAAATGCCCATCAGCCATGATTAAATGGTGGAGTGGACTCGATGGGCCGAATGGCCTTCCTTCCACTCCTATGTCTTATGGTCTTATGGTCTTATCACAAACCCATGCTGGGTCAGCCAATATTAAGGTGTGGTTGGCAGCTAGCCATAAAACTTACATTAACTTCCTTGCATTTGTCACGGAGGGGTCAATACCCTATTTCTGAACCCAAACCAGAATTCTGACAATGCTGGATGGAACGATCAGATTGTCTTAAGTATACTGAATGGCAGCCACCAGAAAAATTAAAGTTTAAATTTAAGCTCTTTTTACCATCAAACACTGTTGTGGACAATTAATGGCTTATACTCACACCTCCTAATCTCCTTGCCACTGCTCTTAGGTATACCTAAAAATTACTGCTGGTAAGATTGTAGCTGCCCTGAGTTGCCTACAATCTACTGCTGTTTTGCAAGGGCTAATTTTGTTGAGACTCTGATATCTCAATTTTTGTGCATACTTTCAGCAAGATGACTATTCTTATCTAATCTGAAAATAATTAACAGTGAAAATAATTTACTGTTGATTTATGAGTTTGTGAGAACAGTTACCGAATATCAGCAGTGAATGGTTTGTATAGTCTATTAAGTTTGTTGAGAAGCAGTGATTTAGATGTGATACATTAGTTAATTAGATCAAGAAAGTATACAACCTTGGCAATTGGGGATGGTTCCCCAATACAAGAGGACAAACAGGCTCTTGGCACGGTATGCTTCGGTCTTGTTAAAGTGTTTGGAGCAGGATCCTGCTCTCTAGCTGAGGTGTTAAGGAACTCTTCCCTGGGTCTTCCTCCTTTTCTGGTCTATCTTTCATCTGCCTGATGAAGACTGCTCAACGAAGACTATTCTCTGGGGATCACCTGATGGGATTTGCTACCTATGGGATCTGCTTGATGACAACTGCTCTCTGATAGAACTCCCTTCTGCTTCTGGCACTTGTTGTTATCTCCTATTTCTATGAGCAGATTATTTTCTGTGTCAATGGCCAAGGGTCAACTACTCATGACATTGGATGACCATTGTCCCTGGCCCACCTTTGTCTGGGGGTTTGTTTACCATTCTTTCCAGGATTAAATACTTCTTATTTTCAAAAACCACACACTGATAATACACACTGCATTTGGTATTAAATAAATTGCTGAAACTTGTTCAATGGGCTTTGAAACTTCTGCATTTTTTGTAATTCTTTCTCTTGTTTTCAAGTTAGAAGTTTGGAAAGTTAAGTGCTGCTGTAATAGCTGTTAAATAAAGTCTCATAATACACAGTAAATACCAGGGAAATTCAAAATTTAAGGGACCCCAATATTCAATAATCTGATTCCTGATCTAAATGTGTATCTGAACTTGGCTGCTTGAGTTCAACCCTCCTGGTCATTATCTATGTGCAGGAGGCTGAAACCTAACAGATGCCAAGCTATGAAGCTGTCATCTGCTGGTGTGTCGTGAAACTACAGACACAAGTAAATTTCATTTTTAATGTGTTCGACTGTTGATGAGTGGAGGGAAAGTAGGACTCTAAATTTGCCAGATTTTCATTGTTTTCGCATTTTGTCAGTCATAAACACTTCCAATTTCCCTGCTTCAGTTCCTTTAATTATTTTAAAGCATTCTTGCCATTTTGCTCCACTGTAACAGAAGGTTAAACAATAGCATCAAATGCTAGAATTTGTTTTGTGTGTTAAAAGACAGGTCACCACCACAAGTGTTTATATCTTGCACCTCAGGGTAGCTGAGAGAAAGTAGATTTTTGCACTTTATTATGGTAGCCACAACCATAGCATATTAGGATATCTTAATGACAATTGCAATTAATTTCACAAGATGGCTAGAGAATAAAATAAATCAACCTGAATTTGTATAATGCCTTTCATGATTTTGGGATGGCCTGACGCATTTTACATTAATTTTAATTTACTAATTGAAGTGTAATTAATGTATTGCAGGAAACAGAGGAGCCAGTTTATACACAGGAAGATCACACAAACAGCCATGCATTTAAGACGAGATAATTGGTTTTTGGTGTTCACTGAATATCGACCAAAATGATAAGGATATTGTTCTTCCTTTCCCAAAGATATTATGGAATCCTTTCAGTTGACACGAGAGACCAGACAGGAGCCTCCATTTCACATCTCATTGAAAGAGGGGATCTCTGCCTAAGCAGCACACCCTCAATACTGCACTGTTAATTTAGATTAAGTCTCTGGTCTGACATTTGAACTGATGACCTTTTGATCCAGAAGCAAGAATGCTGACTACAAGTCATGTTCACTTTTGTCACTCAGGCGATGCTGTAATCCTGATTATGCTCCCTTTCCATCAATAACTCCACCTTGAATGTATTTAAGCTTGTCAAAACTGCTTTATGCCGAGACATAAGAACATAAGAAGCAGCAGGACAGGAATGAAGGCAAATTGAACCTTCATATTTACTCACCTTCTGTCTGTAAGCAGAGATATTTTGATTTTTTTCCCCTCTCTCTCTTTTCAAACAAACAAGGATATTTGGCCTGTTTGGTCTCCTTACTTAAGAAAGGTCGCAATTACTTTAGAAACATTTCATAGGATGTTCTTCCAACTTAATAATGAGAGGTGACCTTATTCAAACATATAAGATCCAGAGGGACTTGACAGTGTGTTGCTGAAAAGGTGTTTCCCCTTGTGGGAAAACAAAGAAAATAGAGGGTACCTGTTAAAAATTAAGGGTCACCCATTTAGTTGGAAATGAGAATTTGTTTTTATTGTCAGAGTATTATGAGTCTATGGAACTCTTTTCTCCAGAGACTGGTGGAGACATCATCATTGAATATGTTTAAAGCAGAGGTTGGTAGGTTCTTGACTAACAAGGGGTCAAAGTATATTGACAGTAAGCAAAAAGGTGGAGCTGAGGCTACAGTCAGATCAGCCATACTCTTATCATAATCCTAGCATGCTCAAGGGGCTGAATGGCCTATTCTTGTTCCTAATCTCTATTTTTGTTACCTTGTGTCTTTGCCCAATCTCCGTATCCTCTCTTTAGAGTCCAAAAATCTATTAATCTCAGATTTGAATGTACACAACAACTGAAAATACTGAAAGCTGTGTCGCAGACCACTCCAAGTGATAAGTAGTCTGCATGACAATATTTCAGATTGATCTTTCACCAGTTATGCTTTTTGATGCTTTGTTATGGTGTATGAATTGGTGCTTCAGTGTGCAGTCTCAGTTTCATGGAGCAAATAAAGAATATTTAGTAAAAAAATCTGTTGCTTTCCCTTTTCTGGGTTATTGATTTCTCAATCCAAATTCCTGATTATGACTGTTGTGGCCAAAGTACAATAATTGGATCATGGATACCAGAAACATGACTTCAGATTTATTTTCCCTCTCTTGTATCTAATGTTGCCTTGTCAAACTTCTAATGGGCCACATACATCATTGGGCAAAATATACTGATTGGCTCAGTTAACCACTATTTGTTTTGTTAAGTACGTTAATTCCCTCAATGGCAGGAAAATGAACCAATAAAGAAGAAGAAATCAGTCAAAAATTATAGACTTAAATTGCATGCAAATTATTTTTCCAAGATTGATTTCCAAGTTTGCTTTTACATTAACAAATGTCTTCAAAAATCTTACCCCATGTCTCACTGATTGGACCAACGACAAAAACAGTCTTCAGCTAATTTTGGTATTGAACCTCTGTCCCTACTTTAACTCATCATCCAGCATTGTGCCCTGCTTCTATTCCCAACTTGGAGTCAACTCTCCTCATCTTCCCAGCTTCTGAATCCTAAGTTAATTGTGTTGCCATTTGATTTTAGTGTCATGGGGTTTCAGGACTTAATTTTATGGGCCAAATTTAAAATTGTTCAGTAGGTAGAGTATGACAGTGGAGTGTCTCGATTTGTGTCAAATATTTTTCTCTGCATGACAGAAGAGTGCAGATTGGTTGGCAAGTGGACTCTGACTGTGAGAGGCATTACCACAGAGAATGAACCATAGAGACAACCTCGACCCGTCAACATTGCATGAATCAGCATTCCTTGAATTTATTAACTCAGCAACTCATGCAGTTGAGTTGAACTTCAATGAAAACATGAATATCCAAATAAATAGTGTTGCCATGGGGTTCCTACTAGGCCAAGATCTTTGTTGGATTCCTTGTGAAATATATCTTTGATTGAATGATGCCTAACCTTGCATACTTCTGGTTAGTAGATGATACATTTGTGATGTTTGAAACTGCAGCTGCACTTAAGACTTTCTTCACATGTCTTAATGGACTCTATCCTGTACTCAAAGTGATGTTTGAAATTGATCAATAACATGTGCTCCCTTTCCTCATTGTCTGCGTGGAGAAATAAGCCCGAGGGTTCTCTCCTTCTGTCCACTGCAAGCCTATCTTCAGTTTAAATAAATAATGTGGTCTACGAAATTCACTGCTGGTGTGACGCCAGACATATAGACCATACATCCCAAAGACTGCGGATTGTATGAAACTACATATCCCCTTGACTATGCTAAACATGTAAGGTATTGACGTATCCAACCCACCCACATTTGCAAACTCATAACACAGTGTCCAACATTCGATGAAATTGGACAGCATTTCTGAATGTGCAAAGCATTACACTGACATTTAATTTAGTGTCAAAAACATTAATTGTTGGAAAAGCTCAGCAGATCTCGCAGCATCTGTAGAGAGAAATCAGAGTTAACGTTTCAGGTCCAGTGACCCTTCCTCAGAATTAGTTTAGCTTTCTCAGTTAGCTTCTAGTGTGGCTCACTTGTATATCATGGAAGCTATATACAGGGCCCTGTTAATTTGCAAAAAAAAAACATGTACTTGCACCTGTTCAACTCAATAAAGCAGATGTCTGACCCATTTCTCAGGGAATTACCTTGAACAATCGGACAGTCATTCTGCCTGACTTTAAATTTAAACAAAGCCTGATAGTCAACTGTCAATGAAGTGGCTCCATGGTAAATTCACTACCAATCAAAGTCTACTCGCTAATTAATCAGCACTCTCCTCTAATATACTATAAACGTTGAATTTTCCTTTGAATTGATATCCTTGAGAGTTGTCCCGATGAGTGCAAGATGAAAAACTTTGAAAAAATGTATATTTTCGATCGCAATACTCAAGTTCTGTACTACCAAGGTGTCCATTCTCAACATCTCTGGAATCATATTATCCAAGCTCATTGCTGATTTTACAATGACTCCCATGTGCTTGGTAGCCATGAGTCCCTTCGCTGTTACTTCTCATATTGGCATTACTAATCCTTGCTGAGTTGATCTACATGCTAGACATTACGTTCACTCAAATATCACCAAGTTATTTTTACATTAAGTAATGTGAAACATTTGCTACTTGTACTGGAAGTTAAAAATGAGAAAACAAATTATCAATGATTTAAATATTCTGCCACGTTGACCAAAAACTGACACCAGTGGAGTTCAATAAATCTTTCCTGTCTCTAAGGAACATTGAAACAAGAGTGGGTGATTCAGCCTATCAAGCCTACTCTGTCATTCAGTTGGATCATGGCTGTACCTCATATTCCTACACTATCTCCATATTCCTTGATGTAATTTCTCTCCAGAAATCAGTGATTTCTATTTTGGACATACTCAATATTTAAGCTTCCACAGCCCTCTGGTGTAGGAAATTTTAAATATTTGCCACTCTCTGTGCATATAAATTCCTCCTTATTTCAGTCTTAAATGACCAAAACGCTGTGCCTGCAGCAGTGTTAGAGGGATAATTAATATGTTTGTCAGATCATTAAAGGCAGAAACAATCATCAATAAAAGATAATGAACAGTAGCAGAGCGGTTTAAATTATCTACTCTATCCTCTGAATGACAAATCAAATACACCAGAGATTCAAACCAATTCATAAAGCTCCATATCATAATTCAGTCATAAAAAGCATGTTTAGTAAGTCACATTTTGAAGAGCTCTACATGTTAGTACATATTGGAATAATGGTTCTTTCTTTTTGTGATTGACTGGATACTTGAGGAAATCATTAGACTAACCTTTATAGCACAGAAACATAAGAAATAGGAGCAGGAGTAAACTATACAACCCACCCATACTATGCAATATAATCACAAAGGATATTGGGTTTCAATCATTTGTCTTACCTCTCACCTTTGCACAAATATATGATTTTTCCTTTAGTTTGAAGCTTTCTCTAAATTCTCTAGCTATTCACAGATAATGAGTCCTCTCTTTAAAATAATGGGCTCAAACCTATCTAATGGCAAATCATTATTTGAATGTAGATGTAACCCAGGATCTAGTACTAAGAAAATCTAGAATAAGTTTATTTTTCATGCTATATAAAGATGATCATTAGTGTGACACTTGTCACTGCACATTATTGGTCATTGGATTCAGATTTGGATCTCTGGTATATTTGATTTGTCATTCAGAGGGTAATATGGATAATTTAAACAGCTCCTCTACTGTTTGTTATCTTTCACTGACGTTTTGTTTCTGCCTTTGATGCTCTGACAAACATGTTAATTATCCCGCCAACACTGCTGAAGGCACAGCATTTTGAATTCATAATATCTCGCATCTAAACTTCAAGTCAAACTCCAGAGACTTGAGTACACTTTTCACGTGGAGATTATTGTATGGAACTGAGGAAATGTTGCACTGTTGAAGGTGCCGTGTTTTAAATTAGACCTTGAACTTGGCTGACATCTGTCTTCTCATTTGGGACTAAACGTTCTGAGAATCTGAGGAGTCATGAATAGTACTGAACACTGGAGATCATCACCAGACATCCCATTTTTGACTTTATGATAGATAGAGTCTATTGATGAAGCAGCTGAAGACGGTCTGACCTCGGGCACTACCCAAGAAACTCCTGCAGTGATGTCTTGGAGTTGAAATCATTGGCCCGCAACAACAACTTTGTGCTTAGTATGATTCACAACAGATAGGTTTTTCTTCTGATTTCTGCTGCTTCCAGTTTTGCTAATGCTCCTTGATCCCACACTTGGTCAAATCCTGCCTTGATGTCAAGGCAGTCAGCTTCACCTCACTTCAGGAATTAATTTCTTTTGTATGTGTTTAAATCAAGACTGTAATGAAGTCTGAAGCTGAGTGGCCCTGGTAGAAATTAAACTGGGCATCAGTGAGTGCACTTTTGGTGAATAAGTACCATTGATAGCATTGTCAAAGATACATTCTATCACTTTGCTGACAATTGACAGAGATTGATGGAGTGGAAATTGGCTGGTTTGGATTTGTCCTGCTGTTTGTGGACAAGACATGCCGAGCAATTTTTCATATTTCCAGATGGATGCCACTGTAGTAGTCCTATTGGAACCACTTGGTCATGGCTTAGCTATTTCTGGAGCACAAATCTTCATTGTTGCTCATGAGATGCTGTCAGGGCCCATACACTTTGTTATTTATAGTGCATTCAGTCATTTCTTCATCAAATCATCTGAAGTCTAGCATTGGTGATGATGGAGACCTCAGGAGGAAGGTGAAATGGGTCATACACTTGACACATCTGGCTGAAGTTGACGGAAGATGCAATGGTCTAATGCAGTAATATGATATGTGGATGGCATTGTTTTTGAATCCTACCTCTGGTTGATATTTATTTAATTGTCCATTATTACTCAGGTTACCATGTCGCTGAGTTCTCACAGGACCCAAATATGCAAGATGCAGGAAATACTCAACAGCTTTTGGAAGTATTAATATTAAGTTTCTCAACCTCTAAATGATGTGGATGATTTTGAGTTCAATTGGGAAAAATTGTGAGTTCAGAAAAATGAGTAAGGAAAGTCCAATCCTGCAGCTTTGAATGATGAAATGAGATCTTGTTAGTGAGCAGCAAGAAGCCTATTTACATGCATTTATGTGTCATTAGTATTAAAGCTCACATAATTGAAATGCAATTTTCTATTTTCCCATACATGGCTAGAAAATAGACATTGGCAATTTTCAACATAAATGTCAGAGCGGGCATCTGGTAGCTCCAGATGACCACTGCTCCTCCAGGCCTCCATCCTGAACATAAGTTCTTAACATCTCAGGGTACTCTTCATTGACACTGACTGCCTGCATCCCCCATCCGTGAAGGTTAGTATTAGATATGTACCAGCATTACCATTCCCTCATGGTGTTCTTGATCCACTTAGACTACAATTTGCTCCTTCAATGCTGGACCATGGAGCACATTGGAATCTCTCATTGTAACGCTGCTGTCAGAATCCTTTGTGTGCAGGGACAAGTATTTATACAGTCATAGAGTATAGAGATGTACAGCAAGGAAACAGATACTTCAGTCCAACTCATCCATACTGACCGGATATCTTATATAAATTTAGTCCCATTTAGCCTATATCCCTCTTAACCCTTCTATTCATGTACCCATCCAAATGATTTTTAAATGTAATTATACCAGTCCACACCACTTCCTCTGGAAGCTCATTCCATACACGCATCATCCTTTGCCCAAAAATGTGTCCCTTAGGTCCCTTATAAATCTTGCCCCTCTCACCTTAAACCTATGTCCTCTAGTTTTGGATTCCATGACTCTGGGAAAAGGCCTTGGCGGTTCACCCTATTCATGCTCCTCATGATGTTGTAAACCTCTTTAGTGTTACCCATCAGCCTCTGACACACCAGGGAAAATAGCCTCAACATCTCCATATAGTTCAAACCCTCCAATACTGGCAATATCTTTGTAAATCTTTCTGAACCTTTTCAAGTTTAATATCATCTTTCCTATAGTGGGGAGACCAGAATTAAATGCAGTATTCAAAAAGTGGCCTAATCAATATCCTGTACAGCTGTAACATGACCTCCTAACTCCTATACTTAATCCACTGATCAATAAAGGCAAGCATACCAAACACCTTCTTCGCTATCCTGTCTACCTGTGACTCCACTTTCAAGGAAACTGCACCCCAAAGTCTCTTTGTTGAGCAACTATCCCCAGAACCTGACCATTAAGTGATTATGTCCAGCCCTGATTTGCCTTACCAACTTGGAACACCTCACATTTATTGAAATTAAACTCCATCTGCCACTCCTTGGCCCACTGCTCATCTGATCAAGGTCCCATTGAACTCTGAGGTAACCTTCTTGGCTGTTCACTACACCACAAAATATGCTTCAACTAAATAGCTATGTCTGCAAGTCTAAGAGGAATACTCCTCTGTCAAGTCAAGCGGACTGATTTCAGTGAGATTGTCCTGCCACAGTCAGCCAAGAGCTAATCTTAGTCCATGGGCTTGGACTCAGCAAAGGGAATTCCATATAAGTGTTGTCCAGGGAGAGGGTCAACATGCCCCAATGCTACTCATCTGAGGAGTTGCACAAAGATCAGTCGGAGGCTCAGTTGCCCACCAGTTGAGTCTGCATGTCCAAATTAGTAAAGGAGGTAGGCCCTAGTAAGTCCTGGAGTTCAGCTTAATGAAACTTTTGGTGGGGGGTGGGTTTAAGGAACATTGCTGTTGTAGTGAAAGTAGAAAGTCAATTGTGGACATTGGAGGCACTATGCTGAGATACTGAGAGGATGATAACTTTGAAGAGCAGCAACTGAACATATAAGTGGTGAGAGAATAATGCATTGGAGTACATAGGTTACAGAGGGAAGGAGATGCCATTGACAGTCACAACCATCCTGGTTTTGACACGGGAACAATGCAGCATGATGATTGGCAAGCCAAAGCTGTAGACTGGGAGTCAGAGTTATTGTTGGGAGTTGAAGACATAAATAAAAGGGCTGGCTGAGAATATGTGGAAGCTCAGTCCTGCTGGGGTTGACAGTGCTTGCAAGGCGGAGGTCAGGAGGTTTATCTGATTACCAGAATGAACCTATGATGCACTTTGCCAAGCAAAACATACAAATCATAAATGTGCAATGGAAATGGAAAATGCCTGCAACCAAACCCAAAGTGGGTGGAGTAAGGGCTTCTTTTCTGTCTGAGCACGACGGCTCTACTTATTTGGGGCACTTCAATTGCATTTGTATGAATTAGGCACTATGCAGCACAGATTGCTAACATCAGTTATCACAGTGCCCTGCATGTGAAGTGTATGCAGTGTCCATCTGTGTGAGATAAAGACTCTGGCCACAAGCAAACTTGACCATGTCATTAGTTACTGCGGATTAACGATAATCATCCCAGTCAAGCAGAAGTAATGCAGGCAACTTTAAAAGTGGCATCAGATGCATATAGCATTCTGCTTCTGCTATTTGGTACTACTGTGCTATTGCTTCATTGGTTTAGCACCTCCTTATCATGTATGCCTGATGCTGCTTCAGCATGTTGTCCTAAACTCTTCAAAATCACCCCCTATGCAAGTTGGGAAAGTATGGCTCATCTCTCTCTCGCTGACCATTTTGTCAAATTTATTGAAATCTTCATTCTAAAGTTGGCAATGATTAATATGATGAAGCATTTAGACTATCAACTGTGTGACAGTAAAAATGGATTATCCATGGTACATTGTCTTCTGGATCTCCTCAATCAACTGTATCTTAACACTGATAAACAGAAAACACTATCAATCATGGTGTCAACTGATTTTAAGTAAATACTTGGTAACTGTGCAATCAACAATGTCCTTCAATTATGAAGAAGATATTCATGTTTAAACTAAATCTCAGACATTCGCAACAGTCAATAACAATGTATTTAACAGGAGTCGAGTGTTTCCCGTTGGATAATGCTACATGCGAGGATCCCATAAGGAACCAAATTATTTTTAGTCATCACATATATTGCCTGTATTGATTTCGCCACACTTACTCATTGCTACAAATAGGGGGGTGACATGATCTTCTTAGAAAATCATAATCAAGGTAATGCAATTCACATGGAAGGGTTGATCACTTTGATAGATGAACAGGCAAAGGTGAATCGTGAGACTAAACCCCCAAATATGAAACAATACTGTATTGTGTTCCATGTACTACTCTCCTGATTTCTCTGTCATTAACTTAGGTGACACTTACGTTGCACAACAAATACTCGCTAAACTATTAATAATCAACATTCAACATGACTTGGGATTATCAAGTGCATGAAATGCTGAAAGGAACAAATGAAAGATTTCACACACCATGACTTTTCAACTGGCATCAAACACTGACATATTCACTGTGTTTAATAGTTACATAAGTCCTTTGTTGAATGTGCAACACTGTTTTGGAATGCTGGACTTATGAGAAAGCAATTGAACCAGTTCAAAAGCATTCCAAAATGAGCATTGAAAATAATCCTAGGTGATGTGTACCAAAACTATGCTGACACAAAAAAATAAATGAATGTGTGTTCTCATGCAGAAAGACAAATGAAAAGCTTGGTCTGGACTTTGCTAGAAAACTCCTGCCATCATCTCTTGCCAGAACCACAGAAACGTAAACGTGTGATAGAATTAAAAAGTATAGATACAATTCTGCAAATAAGGTACAGAATGAATAGATCACAAGACAGACCAATCTCCTCCTTGATAAAACTATTCAATAGATGTAAATAGTTGAGAATTTAATTACACCAACCTGATGAAACATGATCAGTGAACAAAGAACAAAGAATAAAGAAAATTTACAGCCCAGGAACATGCCCTTCGGCCCTCCAAGCCTGAACCAATCCAAATCTACTGTTTAAACCTGTCACCCAGTTCCTAAGCATCTGTAACCCTCTGCTCCCCACCTACTCATGCATCGGTCCAGACGCATCTTAAATGATGCATCTTAAATGAATCTACCATGCCTGCCTCTACTACCTCTGCTGGCAACGTGTTCCAGGTACCTACCACCCACTGTGCAAAGTACTTGCCGCGTGTATCCACCTTAAACTTTTCACCTCTCACCTTGAAAGCGTGACCTCTCATTATTGAATTCTTCACCCTGGGAAAAAAGCTTTTCTGTCTATACTCTTCATGATTTTGTAGACCTCAATCAGGTCCCCCCTCAATCTCCTTTTTTCAAACGAGAACAAAAACCAAAATGCAGGTTGTAGGAGACCTATTATTTTTACACTGTAAATTAATGAGATCTGCATTTTATAATGAATAAAATTCTTTTACAATTGTACAATTCTTTTATTATTTCATACTTAAGTTTAATTTTAATGGTAGTCGATAGCTATGTCAGTCACTGATGTCACTAAATTACAAGTACTTGTTTTATTCATATGGCCATCACAATTTGACACGTGCTCTCATGATAATATTTATATAAAACAATTATCTATTTATCGAAGTTGAATTGATTCTCCAGCTTGATGACAATGTGAGAGTGAGAAATATGCTTGGTCAAGAGGTTGCAGCTTATTATCGAATAGATTTTGGCAACTATTGCTTGCCTGCTGTGTCACTTTGCAGTTTGGTGATAATACTGAAATCAACATTTTGCCTGCCACATTACTTGGACCTATTCACTATCACTTGTTAGCTTCCAGGGCGGATTATTTGAAGGGGGAGATATAAGACTGACATCTAAATATAATTTCATAATTTGATTGTGAAACTAAACTTGATTAGATGAATTGATGAGTTGCTTTGAAAGGATCAAGCAGTGGAAATTATCAGAGATGTAAGTGGACAATCAGATTTTACTTTTGAAACAGTCCAGTCTTAATTGATTTCTGTCCAATAGCACATATTATAAAAGAAAACTTTTCTGGAGTATAAAGTTGAAGAAATGTTGTCAGCCTGAAATTATCTGTCCATTTTGAACTTATTTCCACTGTCAAAGCAGGAAAGTCATTGAAACATCACTCATTTTGCAAAGTGAGTTGTTCTGTAAAGTTGGAAGAATTTGAAATGATAGAATAGATGTTTCCTGGCTCCCAAAACTCAACCCTGGAAAATGTGGCTCATTGGCTCGAGTACCTGATGGACCAAAAAGAGTTATGGAAATTTGACAAATCCATTATTCCAGTGTGATGTTGTACATGTAGTGGGAAAGAGGACAACGTTCTGAGGGCAGTATATCTGTCTCTGACAATGGTGCCAACAATGATTTGTCCAGGATTGCGGAGAAAGTGGCATGCTGTATTAGAAGAAGGTAAGTGATAAGCCCGTACGTTGCCATCAGAAGCTCAGTCATCCCCATGTTATCACTGGCACTGAGACACTGGCACTGGCACTGGCACTGAGGTGATGATCCTGAACTTAATGTGGTGTGCCTGGAGCTTATGAGTCACATCTACAGAGCATTCAATTTCTTTCAAGACAATGCAGCCTCATTTCAGCAAAGTGTAAGTGGATTCCAATTGAATGTACCTCAGTCAATCTGAATCCTACGTAAACAATTGGAGCATAACTAGAACATCAAAATCAACTTCTGATTCAGAAACTAGAACATAACTTTGAACTTCAGAGGCAGGAACTGCAGCTTGGTCAGCAATAGAATCTGACTGGGATTGCAGAGCTTGCACCTTCTGACCAGGAGCTGCCCCTTGCAGTGACCACCTGAAGTCCACTGCTGGCTGGCTTGAATCCAGGACTGAGGAGGTCCCATCACAGAGAGGGAGAAACATACAAGGAAATTTTCTTGCCCCCTTATAACCTTTTGGTCCCCTATTCATTTATCATGGCAGGGCAAATATTTTCTCTGTATTCCTTCACTTTGACGTGCTTGTCTCACATTTGACTGCACATTTTGTTCTGTAATTTTTAACTTATGGTTCACTTTCTTGAAGACACTATATATTAATAAATGCTTTCATAATTTTACTTGCATTGTTGTACCTCGGTTTGTTAGTTGTTAAAATTATCAGTCATTCATTCAAATGTAATCACTGTTCTGATGTTAATGACACACACTTGCATTCATTTCTTTCATACATAGATTAATTTTATTCTACATAAATAATGCCAAAGAAGTACAAAAACAATAGGTGAAGGTTCTTTTACAGGTGAAGGTTGACATATAAATTAGCTATCTCTGAAATTGTTTCTTTTTCTAAATAAATTTATTTTGATTATATCTTTAACAACAATTTCCTTATTATTCAGGAGGAAGAGAGAGACAACAATCACTAAGTTTTGATGGGTAAAAATTGGATCAGTAAGGTGATCTGATGGTGGTTCGTGCTTAGTTATTTCACTGTTCTTTAGAAGCATATCCAGCTGTTGTTGATGTTGATCCATTTCATCCACTTATGCTGCTAGTTCATCTCCAGGATTAAGGGTCAGTCCTTCTTGGATAACATGTTGTCCAGTGCACAACATGGCATGACAATTTTGAACAATATTGAGTGTTAACTGCGATGTTTCCCCTAACATATTCAAGCAATGTAATCGTGATTTGAATACTCCACTTGCCCCCTCCATCACTTGATCATTGCTTTGTGTGCAATGTTAGACTTTTTGTAAATCACAGTGAGGTTCTGTCAAATGGTGTCATAGTATTTTTAATGGATACTCTTTATCACCCATAGAATATCGACTGTAGAATTCAAGATTGTTAGACCTATGTGTTTGCCAGGATGAATGAATCATGCACCCTCCCTCTCTTATTGCATTCATATTTAAAATTTTCATATCTGCAATCATGATATTCAAAGAATGGAACCTCTTCCTGTAGATAAAGGAATAGTTGCCTGTAGTGGTGCCTTCAATGTAATATGTGTTCTATCAATAGGCTGACCACTTTCAAGTAGCCAGAAATCCTGTACAATGCAAAAGACCTCTCCTTCATCTTCACATGAGACATGTCAAAGTTAATGGGTTCTGAATCCCTCCAACAGTTGACTCAAACACCTGCAGCAAACTATGAATTATGAGTATCCTATCACATTCCTAACTTGTGCCTTGTAGAAAGTCATCTGGCTTTGCAAAGACAGGAGTGAGCTGCTTGCTGCAGGATTCCAAGTCTCTGACCTAATCTTGTAGCCACTGTATACAGATGTCTACTACAGTTTAGTTTTTCGTCAGTGTTAACTGCAGGATTTTGGTAATGGGGAATTCAGTGATGCTAATGCCATTGAATGTTGAGGGGTGGTGGTTAGATTCTCTCTTGTTGGAGATGCTTATTGCCTGGCACATGTGTGTTGCAAATGTTACTTGCTGCTTTTCAGTTGAAGCTTAGATACTGTCCAGGTTTATTGCATTTGAATAGCTTCAGTATTTGAGGAGTCATGTATGGTGGTGAATGTTATACAATAACCAGCAAATATTTCCATTTTTGAAGGTTTTTTTTGCAGCAGAGAGCGGCAGGAGCTGGGAGGAAGTGAAGTTGGAGTGCAAAGCCGGTCGGGAAGGTAAGTGATTGTTATTTGAGTGGGTGTGTTCTAGACCCCAGGTCCTACAAAGTAGGGCCTCCCTCCCACTCTCCTCCTCTAACCTAACTTTAAAGTCCACAGACTTGCCCCCAGAGAGTCCAGGGAAGTTCCTGTTGAGAGAAGAGAGAGTCTTTAGCTCAGGAGTCTTCAACAAGGAGGTTGAGTGAAGTGATTACGCCACAGTTGAAGAGGGTGAAGACATGACTGCCCAGCTGGTTCAGTGTGCTACGTGCATGATGTGGGAGGTCAATGACTCTGGTGTATCTGGCTCGTATATCTGTGGAAAGTGCGTGCACGTTCAGCTACTGACAAAGCATATTGCAGCACTGAAGAAAGAACTCGAGGACATTAGGCTCATCCGAGAGAACGAGATCTTTCTGGACAGGACCTTCAGCGAGGTTATTACACCGACCATACCAGTAGAGAGCAGAAGAGAAAAGACGATGAGGAAGGCAGAGAGGAGACAGGTGCAAGAGACCACGGGGGAAGTACCTGTCAGGAACAAGTTGAATCTTTTGGAAACAGTAGAGACAGATGACACGGCCAGTCCGCGAGGCGGCCAGGTCTGTCAATCAAAAGTTGGCATGGAGGCAGAGCCGAGGAGTCAGGTATCGCACACAGCCGTGGTGATAGGGGACTCCATCGTGAGAGGAACTGAACGGGATTCTGTGGCAACAGGCGGGATTTAAGGATGGTGTGTTCCCTTCCTGGTGCCAGGATTAAGGACATCGCAGACAGAGTGCAGGAAATCCTCAAGGGCGAAGGTGAAGAGCCAGACGTGGTGGTACATGTCGGCACAAATGACGTCGGGAAGAAGAGGAGGAACATACTACAGAGGGACTTCGGAGAACTAGGAAGAAGGCTGAAAAGCAGGACGTCCAGAGTGGTTATCTCCAGTTTGCTTCCAGTTCCTCGTGCTGGAGAGGCCAGGAAAGGGAGATAATGGACTTGAATGTGTGGCTGGGGAACTGGTGCAGGAAGCAAGGATTTAAATTCTTGGATCACTGGGGTATGTTTTGTGATAAGCATAAATTATACAAAAGAGATGGTTTGCACCTTAATAGGTTGGGGACCAGCATTCTGGCAGGCAGGTTTGCTACTGCAACACAGCTGCGTTTAAACGAAATAGCGGGGGGGAGGGGACAAACTGGAAGTTTAAGAAGGAAATTGAAGGGAAAGTTAGAACAAGGGAAGTCAAGAAAGACAATGGTATCAATGAAGCAGAAAACTCAAAAAGGGATCATGCTGTAAGGTTGAGTGAAATAGGGGTTGATAGGAAGAGTGAGGGCAGTAAAAAATTAAAAATACTATATATGAATGCATGAAGTATTAGAAATAAGATGGATGAGCTTGAGGCTCTTTTGGAAATTGGCAGCTACAATATTGTGAGGATAACTGAGACGTGGCTTCAAGTGGACAGGGCCTGGGAAATGAATATTCAAGGCTATACGTGCTATCGTAAGGACAGACTGACGGGCAGAGGGGGTGGGGTGGCCCTGTTGGTAAGGGATGATATTCAGTCCCTTGCGCAGGGGGACCTAGAATCAAGGGATGTAGAGTCAGTATGGATAGAGCTGAGAAATTCTAAGGGTAGAAAGACCCTCTTGGGAGTTATCTACAGGCCCCAAAACAGTAGCATGGATGTAGGGTGTAAGTTGAATAAGGAGCTGAAATTGGCCGGTCGCAAAGATGTTACTACAGTTGTTATGGGGGATTTCAACAAGCAGGTAGACTGGGAGAATCAGGATGGTATTGGACCTCAAGAAAGAGACTTTGTGGAGTGCCTCCGAGATGGATTCTTAGAAAAGCTAGTGCTGGAGCCTACCAGAGAGAAGGCAATTCTGGATCTGGTATTGTGCAATGAACCAGAATTGATCAGGGACCTCGAAGTGAAGGAGCCATTTGGAGGTAGTGACCATAATACAATAAGCTTCAATCTGCAATTTGAAATGGAGAGGGTACAATCGGTAGTGACAATATTTCAGTTGAATAAAGGGAACTATGGAGCTATGAGGGAGGAGCTGGCCAAAGTTCAATGGTGCAATACCTTAGCAGGGATGGCCGTGGAGGAACAATGGCAGATATTTCTGGGTATAATGCAGAAGATGCAGGATCAGTTCATTCCAAAAAGGAAGAAAGATCCTATGAGGAGGCAGGGGTGGCCGTGGCTGATGAGGCAAGTTAAGAAACATATAAAGTCAAAAGAGAAAAAGTATAACATAGCAAAGATGAGTGGGAAAATGGACGACTGGGAAGCTTTTAAAGAACAACAGAGGATTACTAAGAAGGAAATAAGCAGAGAAAAAAAAGAGGTACAAAGGCAAACTGGCCAAAAATATAAAGGAGGATAGTAAAAGCTTTTTTAGGTATGTGAAAGGGAAAAAAATGGTTAAGACTAAAATTGGGCCCTTGAAGACAGAAACAGGGGAATATATTATGGGGAACAAAGAAATGGCAGAAGAGTTGAATTGGTACTTCTGATCTGTGTTCACTGGGGAAGACACAAGCAATCTCCCTGAGGTAACAGTGACTGAAGGACCTGAACTGAAGGGAATTTATATTTGCCAGGAATTGGTGTTGGAGAGACTGTTAGATCTGAAGGCTGATAAGTCCATGGGGCCTGATGGTCTACATCCCAGGGTACTGAAGGAGGTGGCTCGAGCAATCGTGGATACGTTGGTGATTATTTTCCAGAGTTCGATAGATTCAGGATCAATTCCTGCAGATTGGAGGGTGGCTAATGTTGCACCACTTTTTAAGAAAGGAGCGAGAGAGAAAGCAGGAAATTATAGACCAGTTAGTCTGATCTCAGTGGTGGGAAAGATGCCGGAGTCAATTATAAAGGATGAAATTACGACACATCTGGATAGCAGTAACAGGATAGGTCAGAGTCAGCATGGATTTATGAAGGGGAAATCATGCTTGACTAATCTTCTGGAATTTTTTGAAGATGTAACTCCGAAGATGGACAAGGGAGATCCAGTGGATGTAGTGTACCTGGACTTTCAGAAAGCCTTTGATAAAGTCCCACATAGGAGGTTAGTGAGCAAAATTAGGGCACATGGTATTGGGGGCAAAGTACTGACTTGGATTGAAAATTGGTTGGCTGACAGGAAACAAAGAGTAGTGATAAGCAGCTCCCTTTCGGAATGGCACGCGGTGACCAGTGGGGTACCGCAGGGATCAGTGCTGGGACCGCAGCTTTTTACAATATATATTAATGATATAGAAGATGGTATTAATAGTAACATTAGCAAATTTGCTGATGATACAAAGCTGGGTGGCAGGGTGAAATGTGAGGAGGATGTGAGGAGATTACAGGGTGACCTGGACAGATTAGGTGAGTGGACAGATGCATGGCAGATGCAGTTTAATATGGATAAATGTATGGTTATCCACTTTGGTGGCAAGAACAGAAAGGCAGATTACTACCTAAATGGAGTCAATTTAGGTAAAGGGGCAGTACAGAGAGATCTGGGTGTTCTTGTACACCAGTCAATGAAGGTAAGCGTGCAGGTACAGCAGGTAGTGAAGAAAGCTAATAGCATGCTGGCCTTCATAACAACAGGGATTGAGTATAGAAGCAAAGAGGTGCTTCTGCAGCTGTACAGGGCCCTGGTGAGACCACCCCTGGAATATTGTGTGCAGTTCTGGTCTCCAAATTTGAGGAAAGACATTCTGGCTATTGAGGGAGTGCAGCGTAGGTTCACGAGGTCAATTCCTGGAATGGCGGGACTATCTTATGTTGAAAAATTGGAGCGACTGGGCTTGTATACCCTTGAGTTTAGAAGACTGAGAGGGGATCTAAAGTTTCAATCTTCATGTTTGCAGCATGAAGATTGTCAGCACAGGCCATGGAAGGAGAAGTAGGCCATTTGGTCCATCAAATCTGTTCCACCATTCAGTGAGATTGTGGCTGATTTGATAACCCTCAACTCCATTTTCCTGCCTTTGCCCCTTTACTCTAGATTCCCTTTACTGATTAAATATTTCATCTGTCAATCTCATACATAACGACCCAGGCTCTATAGCCATCTGAGGTGGGAAACACCTTACTCTGAGCCCATACCCTCTGGCCCTGGACTCTCCCACATGGGGAAATAATCACTGTTCTAAAGCCCTCTGCTGATGAATGCAGTCAATGGACAGGACAGGTAATGCTGTCTACATACAACAATCATATAAAATAGCAGATGGCATTAAAATTAACGTGCCTGCAACATAATAATCCATGTACCAGGATCACATCATCCATTTCATCTACCATGTTATGCCTCTTGCAATTTTCAAAAGGTTGCCTCTCATTCCTCTAAACTCCAGTGAGTACAGGCCCAAACTACTCAACCTCTTATTGATCCCTCTGTGCCCTCTGGTCTGGACTGCATCTTTCTTTAGCTAAAGGCACCAAATCTGTTCGTAATGGTTGAACTAGTGCCTTGTATTGTTTCAGCAAGATATCCCATTTTATATTCCACCATTTTCTTCTTTCCCTGCTTTTTATTTTACTTTAACCTTACTAACCTTCCGTGGAGAGCTCAGATGTTATCAAGGTGACCAGTGGGTCGGGGCAAGGTTTATTTCCTGATGGCTGCAGCAGCAGACGGAGGTGCGTATGTGCTCCAGGTGATGGCAGAGGGAGGTGAGTTTGCGCCCAGTACCTGGTGTGGGATCTGGAAGTTTCAGCAACAGCTGCATTGCTGCAAATGGTCCAGTGCAGCCTCAAGGTGGTGGCAGCATTAGTCGAGACAAGATGGCGCCAAAGAATGGCAACATGGTTCTGCGGTGGCAGCGCAGCAATGGGATTCGAGGCTGCCCAACTCCTTCACGTTGGTGGTGGTCTCAGTGTCGGGGTGGGCGAGCACAGATCCAGGCCCATAGCTATGAATTTAAGAAAGATTGTAATGTTGAATTTTTGACTTTAATTCTGTATTTTTCCACTTTATATATTTTACCTAAGTACCTTTGCAGCTAAGATGACAGCAGAGAATAGTGACTTGGTACATTTTTCTCTGTACCCCGTATTGCGGTCACACCACTTGTTCCAGGTTGCCATCTTCAAAATACCCACTGACCCCCGTGCTCTGTCTTCTGGTCAACTTGCTATCCATATGAATATACTACCCACAACACCATGGACTCTTACCTTATTAAGTAGTCTATTTTATGGTACCTCATCAAAAACCTTCTGGAAGTCAAAATATATTATATCTATTGCTTTTTATTTAACTACCCTACTTGTTACTTCCTCAAATAAACTTAATTTTTTTTCCCCTTCATGATGGCTCTGCTTGCTTGTATTATTCATTTCTAATGATGTGCTGTTATATCCTTTACAATAGAGTGTAACATTTTCCCAATGACAGATGTTAAGCTAAATAGCCTGTGTTTTTGTCTCCCAGTCTTTTTGAATAAGGACTTTACATTGGCAGTTTTCCAATACTCTGGGGCTTTATCCAGAATCTGTGGATTCTTAAAAGATTATAACTAGTCAATCCATTATCATTATTTTGTAACTACTTCTTTAAAATTCTGGGACGCAACCCATCAAATGTAGGCTTTTAGCTCTCTTGCTGCTCTAGTAATTTATTCCTCCAATGATAGATTTGTATTAATTTCCTTCCAAACTTTTGCTATTTACAGCATTTATTTAATGTTTTTGGAAACTTATTTGTGTATTCTATTGTGCAGACTGAATCAAAGTATTTATTAAGCTCCTCTGCCATTTCCTGGTTCCTCATTATATTTCCCAGCCTTTCTCTTTGAGGGCGTTGTGTTCATATTCGCATTCCTCCTCTTTTTAAAATAATTTTCATAATTTTCTGTCTTTGTTTTACAACTTAAGGAATTGTATTGCCTGGTTGCAAAATGCTGTGTGATTGTATGGAGAAAGCTACTGTACAAGATTTTTTGCTCATACTGATACTTAGAAGCCTGCTCTAATTCAGATCTATAAGTGTTTTGAGAGTGTGCAATTGCAGGATGTTATGTGCATGAATAAGGCTGATACTTGTCTAAGATTTATAGACTTCCATCACTAGTGTAATTCTTTACATTGACATTTTTAGACTTAGTGACAAAGAACCTCAAATTAAAAAAATAAGCACAATCCTTTGCCAAGTAAAATGCTGGAGTTAATCAACAACTTTAATAAAACTAACAGCTAAAACCCAGAACTGCTGTCAAATGTTAAAACAAGCAAACTTCAAAATCTGCTATAAATGAATTCACCTCAACCCCTCATTTAAAGTGTAAAAGGATTTATAATACGCGAAGGTTTCACCTATGATTTCAGCCAGAAAATATGCAAGTGTCCAAAACATACCAGAAAATAACAGGAAACTGGATGATAAAAAGAGAGACACATCAAAAGTTGAATTAAAATCCAAATGAGACAGGCCAGTAATCCTATCTGACTAACAAGCTCTAATGCTGATAATGGCAGGAATCAAAAATGACGTAGCTACTAACTAAAAGGGAAATAAAGGAGTATGAAGCAGTTACATTAAGTACACAACTTTCAAGAAACAGGAATGTGCTCACAAAAGTCATGCAAAGGACATAGTACACTGCATCTTGGAAGTTCAACATTTTCTTTGCTCAGGAAGATTAAAGAAATTAAAGAAGCCTTTCAGCATTTTGTTGTTGACCACTGTTCACCACTGACAAGCACAGCACACAACCTTGAAGCGACAGCCTTCCCATAATGTTTTCATCTGCTATCAAGTCTATTCCAGTTAATAATGATTGCCTTTTACTGAAGCTGCTGAAATAGAGGCAGCAGCTTAAATGCTATCAGTGAAATCAAATGTCAGAAACCATAAACGAACAGCTTAACATGGTTATAAATTTATGAATGTCACTGACTACAAGATTCTTTTAAATGTCGGATCATTAATTGATATAAAATGGTGCAAGTAGTTTTGTGAAACTTCTCCACTCCTCAGCACGGGTGAATAGTACAAAAATCAAAGGATTTTTGTTTATCTAGCATCTTTTTGTGATTTTGACTGTTCTGTCATTGTACAATGTTCATCATCAACAACATTGTTAACTGTACCTTGATTTAAACTTGACTTTGCCTCAGGGTTACAAATTTCCAAGCTGGGATCTGAACCTTAGCCTTTGATGTACCTTGTCCCACTTGACTTGCTCCCTCCCAGGTCCATGGCTTCTTGTACTTTCAAGTATCTGATAGAACCACAGAATCATACAGCAAGGAAACAGATCCTTTAGTCCAACCTGCCTGCACTGACCAGATATCCTAAATTAATCTAGTCCCATTTGCCAGCATTTGGCCCATATCCCTCTAAACCCTTCCTATTCATATAGATGCCTTTTAATTGTTGCAATTATACCAGCATCCACCACTTCCTCTGGCAACTCCAGCCACACATGCAACTCTGTGTGAAAAAGTTGCCCCTCATGTTTCTTTTCAATCTTTCCCCTCCCACCCTAAACCTGTACCCTCTAGTTTGGACTCCTCTGCCCCAGGGAAAAGACTTGGTCTATTTACCCTGTCCATGCCCCTCATGATTTTATAAACCTCTATAAAGTGATCTTTCAGCCTCTGATGCTCCAGGGAAGAAAACCTATTCAACTTCTTCCTACAGTTCAAACTCTCCGATCCTGGCCAAGTCCTTGTAAATTTTTTCCAATAAGGGAAGTAAATTTAAGATATGGCAGTGCAGCTGGGCTGAATAAAATGTGTAGCCTCCAATAAATGGGAAGTCATGGATGCTACCAATGTCCGAGATGATCAGACATGCAGGAAGTGCTGTCAGTTGCAGAAACTTGGTTTCTGGGTTTCAGAACTCGAATGGTGTTGGAGTCACATCCATGAGGCTGAGAGCTACATAAGATAGCTCAGATAGGTAGTCACACCACAGCTTCAGAGTCTGGAGGCAGAAAGGGAATGGCTGACCGCCAAGCAATCCAAAAGGAGCAGACAGGTAGTGCAGGAATCCCATGGGCTCCTGCTCACAAATTGGTATCATGTTTAAGAAACTGGCGAGAAAGCTAGTTCCTCAGGGGAATACAGTCAGAGCTAAGTTTGTGGCACCTTGGAAGTTCAGGAAGGAAAGACAAAGATAGGAGTGGGTGGTGGTTGGTTAAGGAGAGCATTGCAAAGCTGGAGGAAGAGGATGTTTGGAAGGTTCAAAGAGTCAAACTTGGCCATAGGTAAGGAATAAAAAAAGATTACATTTGTCAGTGTGGTCTGTAGCTAGTCAGACAGATGTGGAGGAACAAATCTGCATGGAAGTTATAGACAGATGCCAATATGATAGAATAGTTATGATAATGGACTTAACTATCCAAATGTAGACTATGACAGTGGTTGCATAAAGGACAGAGAGAGGCAAAAGCGCCTATGTTCAGGAAAAGTTCCTATGACAAAATGAGTCCAGTCCACCAAGAAATGGTGTAATGTTGGAACAGGATGTATAGTTGGATGTACCAGTTCTTGGAAATAAGTTGGCCCAAGAGGATCAAGTGTCAGATTGCAAAAACATAGCTAGAAACAGCATTAGTTGTGAAGGTAGCAACATCTATGCCTTAAAACAGTTAGCTGCAATATCATAAGCTCCCTAAGATTGTTCATTTCAAGACTACCAGTACAGAAAACTGTCCCCCTAATAATAAAACTACATAACTCACTCTGTGACTTTGAAAAATCCACCTCCTGAAGGGAATCTGCAAAAACTTTGAGATACAACTTTGGTTATTGAATTCATCTAACCACATTTCAATTGTAGCAAAGAACCATTACCTCATTAAACTGCATTGGCACAAGTCAACTATGTGACTTATGAACTATTAATTTTGTAACATGCAGAAGAGCGCAATGCTGTTTAACTATATTTTCTTTAAGTGTGTGTCTGTCATGGCAGAGAGACTTGACATTAGATTTTTAGGCTGAGTATATGAACTCATATCCTTTTTATTGAAATCCATGTAAATCTTGTTGTTGGTTAAATTGATGATAGACACAGAGGTTTAGAAATACATTCATCTTACTTTTCAAAAACACATTGATTATGGACAGCGAAGAAAGAGAAAAAGCAGTTTTAGTTCTCTTTCATCCTTGTCCAAAATTGAATACCACATGAGAAAGGACACAATCATTGTCAAGTCAATTCTGTTGATTGAGGCATTGTCACATTTTTGAGGTTCTGTGTCATAATGCCTTGACCAATTGTAGCCAACTTTCCAACTAATCATCATCCTTTCTTCATGGCAATATAAATTGTAGCTCCTTTTGAAATTTAGCATTGTTTCTATCCTGACAAGTACAAGATGAAAAATGTTTTTCATACGACATTAGTTCTGCACCACCAAGTGAATATACGTCCTTTATCTTGATTTTTTTTTCCTTCATAGAATCCCTGCAGTGTGGAAACAGGCCAACCGACCCAACAAGTCCACACCAACTCCCCAAAGAGTAACCCACCCAGGCCCATTCCCCTATCCTATATTTACCCCTGACCAATGCACCTAACCTGCGCATCCCTGAACACTATGGGCAATTTAGCCTGGCCAATTCATCTAACCTGCACATCTTTGGATAGTGGGAAGAAACCGGAGCATCTGAAGGAAACTCACAGACACAGGGAGAATGTGCAAACTCCACACAGACAGTCATCCAAGGCTAGAATTGAACCTGGGTCTCTGGCACTATAAGGCAGTAGTACTAATCAGTGAGCCTAATTTTATATCTTATATTCTTTTGTGCGAGCATCCTTGACTCATTGATATTCCAGTTTTGAACTAATTGTTCTTTCTTATACAGTCAAAGAATTGCAACTCTCATCAGTGATTTTGTTGTACACATTTTGGAATGCTTTCTATAAATTAGGTTAAATTTGTCATTTTCTTAATGCTTCTTAAAACTGCAGAGTTCTTTTTGTGTAGCTCATGACATTTGTAACGGAAATAAACAGTAACTCGAATTCAATTGTTCTGTTCAGAAACTTTGTGGTTCAATTTTTGGCATGGAGAAGCATTTCAAGCTATGCAGTTAATTTGAATAAGAATGTTAAACACCTCAGCCTGGACGTTAGTCACCATAGCGTGACATTTCCCATTAAGATCAAGCTCTATAACAGAAACTTAGCTACGATCAACTGACTGCTCACAATTAATATAGTCCATGTTTTGTTCTGTGAAATGATGATAATGGTTACTAATTTTGCACACTGAATTCTACTGCTCATTAAAGCAAAATGAAAGGAGATTTACCAATCGCTTATTTCTTTCTTTCAAACTTGATTTCTTTCTTTGATGATGTAAAGGCAAACAGTAATTATTGCCTTTCACTATGACTGTCCATTCAGTTGATTAGTGGCAAATGCAAATGCTACTAGATCATTTTAAATTGGTGGAATTGCTGACCTCAAGTTGGAAACATTACCTTTCCTTTTGTCTACATTGTATGACTGTCAAAACTGTAGGCTGATACGTTTGTACAGAATCATCCAAATGACCTCTGAATTTTCATAATCAGTGATTAAGTGGATAGTGTTGGGAACACATATTTATGTTCAATGATTACATGAAAAAGTGGAAGATATTGAACAATGGCCATTTTCTGGCTTGAAAAGGGTTTGCCATGTAGTTTTATTAAGGAAAGAAGTCAACAGTTTAATATATGCTTCAAGATCTCTGCTGTTTGCCATTTTGTGTTGGTCGAGTGTCTGCGTTAGGGGTTATGGGGACATAGTTTTACTTTGGATCATATCTTAGATGCTAAATTGTGTTTGCCACATATTTAAGTAATAAGTTTTGTTTCTAATAAATGGATTATTTTGATTTCTTGAGAGAAGCCTACTAAAAATATTATTCAGGATAGTCAATTGCACAGTCATAGAGTTTTACAACAGCATTAAAAAAGGCTTTTAGCCCATTGGGTCCATACCGGTCTTCATGCATTTATCTACTCTAATCCCAATTTCTAGACCATAATCTTTCATGCTATGGCATTTCAAGTGATCATCTAAATACTTCTTAAATATTGTGAGCGTTATCACCATTTCAATCAGTGAGCTTCAGATACTACCCACCCTTAATTTGAGAAGGGTTTTCCTCAAATACTTCCCTGCCCCACACCTTACACCTATGGGGAAGAGTTTCTTCTTACATACCTTATCGATGTCCCCATCGTCCACCTCAATCAGATTCCCTGCTCAGCCTGATCTAAGAAAAATGCCAGCTTATCTAGCCATAGTGTAAATGCACCAGCCCAGGCAACATCCTTGTGAATCTCCTTTGGACCCTCTCTAGTGCAATCACATCCTTCCTATTCTACAGCAAACAAAACTGCACACAGATCTCCATCTGTGGCCTAACTGACTTTTTGCACAGCTCCATCATAACCTCCCTCCTCTGTATTCAATTCCTGGAGTAATAAAGAAAAATATCTAATTTGCCTTCATAACTACTTTATCTACCTGTTGTGTTGCTTTCAAAGATCTACAGACATGCACATTGAGGTCTCTCTGATCCTCTGCACTTCCTAGGGTATTACTATTCATTGTGTTCACTAGTGCCATGTTCATCCTCTCAAAATGCACCACCCAACGCTTTTCAGATTCAAAATCCATTTGCCATTGCTTAACCCATTTGACCAGAGCTGAAAATGTGTTGCTGGAAAAGCGCAGCAGGTCAGGCAGCATCCAGGGAACAGGAGAATCGACGTTTCGGGCATAAGCCCTTCTTCAGGACTTATGCCCGAAACGTCGATTCTCCTGTTCCCTGGATGCTGCCTGACCTGCTGCGCTTTTCCAACAACACATTTTCAGCTCTGATCTCCAGCATCTGCAGACCTCACTTTCTCCCCTAACCCATTTGACCAGCCTATCCATATCATCCTGCAATCTAAGGTTTTCTTTCTCATTATATACCACACTTTCAATGTTCAATCCATCTGTGAATTTAATGTTCATATCTCCTACATTTATGTCTAGATCATTAACGTACACACCAAGCAGCAAAGGACCCAACTCCGAACCCGCAGTACGCCAGTCTAGTCACCTCCTGCTACTAAATCAACTTTGGAACAAGTTATCGTAGATCCTGGGGCCTCTTGCCTTCGCCCTTCAACTCACATCCACTAAGTCACTCAGATTCTCCCATTCCTATTCATTGCTGTATACACACACACACACCCACCCCCTACAACTTACCTACCTATGCTTTTCTTCCTCAACCTGTCTTCTATTCTTTGTGGAGGAAGTGAGGTCTGCAGATGCTGGAGATCAGAGCTGAAAATGTGTTGCTGGAAAAGCGCAGCAGGTCAGGCAGCATCCAGGGAACAGGAGAATCGACGTTTCGGGCATAAGCTCTTCTTCAGGAATGAAGATCAGGCAGCATGCAGGTCAGGCAGCATCCTGTTCCCTGGATGCTGCCTGACCTGCTGCGCTTTTCCAGCAACACATTTTCAGTTCTATTCTTTGTCCCAAATTGGATTTCTCCACATTGCCCAGCGGGGAAGATATGGAGCAGAGAGAAGTGGCTGTCAGTTTTATAAAAGAAGAAATTTCATGATTGGCTTCTTAAAAAAAAAGACCTGCTTGATCAATTGCACTGAAATAGCACTGAGTTTTCTGTTGGGGTAAAAACACGCTTAAAAACACATCTCTCCACGCTTCAGGCTTACTGCCTTTATTCCTGATGAAGGGCTTTTGCCAGAAATGTCAATTTCGCTGCTCCTTGGATGCTGCCTGAACTGCTGTGCTCTTCCAGCACCACTAATCCAGAATGAGTTTACTGTTTCTAACATTTGGGGCTATTTCATAGATTTCTGGCCAGTCAGATTGAAAGCACTTGGAACTGTTGAGGAACCAAACTAACTGTCTCACCAAAAGCTCCGTTTCTTTCAAACTGTCTGGCTGGAAAACCATGAAGTTGTCTGAAGCCCTGTAGCAGCTTACCAAAGTGACCATCAGTGAAATTGACAGTTTAGTTCATTTCAAGTGGGGAGTTTCAGAAGTTTCCATCACCAAAATCAAATACTGTTACAAAAGTTACCTGTAATCAACTTGAAGTAGAAACATTATCATGGATTGTGACATATAATTCAACCATGAATCTTCCAAAAGAATCTCCACAAAGAGAGGTTTGCTTATGCATGGATTATAAATTGTAAGCCATTGGCGTATAGTCTCATTTTGGGGCTTTGCTATGTGCTGCCAGGGCTTCTATAAAAGAAAAGAGGGAATTGGATTTGTAGGTGGGATCATGGCTTATGCAGGTTAAAAATGATTTAGCACTTGTGTTAATGGGAGAGAAATGCAGCACTGAAAAATGAACCTTGGATATCCATTGAGGTTTCTGTGTACTCAGATGAATGGGTGTTCTCAGCTTCAGCCAAGTTGAACATCTCCTCCTGTAATGATGTGAGAAGTCTCAGGTCTGTCTACAAGCAGCATGAATATCACAAAATCCTGACAGCGGCGAATGCTTCTGCCTTCACAATTCCACAAAATGGATGCCAGCTGCGTAAGTAATGAAGAGCAGAAAGTTGTGTGAAAACAATTGACATATGCCATGGTGGACTGGCCATCATGAATCTCAGTGAGGAAACTGAGGAATGCATCAACAATCAACACCAGATGTTACAAAGATAAAGATAAATCTAAATGCTGCATATCTGAATAGATGGAACAAAGTAAACAAACTGATAGCACACATTGAAGCACATAAATACAATCTGATAGCAATTATGGAGACATGTCTTCAGGCTGACACAAATTAAGTCCTGAATACTAAGTTTGCAGAGACATTCAAGAAAAGCAGGAAGCTCAGCAAAGGTGGTGGGGACACTGTTAATCAAAATGACATTTGTTCAATAGTTAGAGAGGACCTTGATCCAAAAGGTCCAGATGCAGAATTGTTTGGGTGGATATGAGAATCTTTTTCCACGTATGGAGTCAGCTATTACAAGGGGGCATAGCTTTAAATTAAGGGGGGGTAGGTATAGGACAGATGTTAGGGGTAGATTCTTTACTCAGCGAGTCGTGAGTTCATGGAATGCCCTGCCAGTAGCAGTGGTGGACTCTCCTTCATTATGGGCATTTAAACGTGCATTGGATAGGCATATGGAGGATAGTGGGCTAGTGTAGGTTAGGTGGGCTTGGATCGGCGCAACATCGAGGGCCAAAGGGCCTGTACTGCGCTGTATTCTTCTATGTTCTATGTTCTATGAGCAAGGTTGGAGAAAGAAGTCACTTGAGGCAGTGATCTACAGGTTCCTGAACTGTAACCATAAAGAGAGACAAAGTGATGAAGGAAATGACAATAATCATGGGTGACTTTAATTCACATATAAGCTAGTCAAGTGATTGGATGAAGGTTCATAGAATCCTTCCAAGATAGTTTCTTAGAGCAGCACATTCTGAATCCAAGCAGAGAGCTGGTTATATTAAACTCAGTATTGTGGAATGCAGCAGGATTAATCAATGGCCTCAGAGTTAAGACACTTACTGGTAGCAGTGATATCGCTGTGATAGCACTGGTACAGCATGTGATCAAGAAGGCTAATGGGATGTTATCCATTATTACGAGAGGAATTGAACATAACAGTGAGGATGTCATGCTTCATGGGTAATTGGAGAGATTGTATCCCAAATGTGCATGCAGTTTTGGTCTCCTCATTTCAGGAAGGATGTCAATGCATTGAAAGCTGTTCAGATGAGATTTATGAGCTTGATACTTGGATGAGTGGGTTTGCTTATGAGGACAAGCTGGGCTTGTTACCACTGGAGTTTAGAGGAATGAGGCTTGACATTATTGAAGTGTATATGATCCCGAATGGTTTAATAATACTGAAGAGTGTATAAGGTGAATATGAAAAGGATGTCTCCTCTTGTGGCTCAGTGCAGAACTTGGGGGGAGTGGGGATGGTGGGAGTCACTGAATTAAAATTGGAGGTTACACTTTCAGAACAGAGCTAAGGAGAAACATTTTCTTGCAGATGGTTATGACACTTTGGAACAGTGTTGAAACTTTATTGCTGGAACAGCACAGCAGGTCAGGCAGCATCCAGGGATCAAAGTTGAAACTTTATTGCTGGAACAGCACAGCAGGTCAGGCAGCATCCCTGGATGCTGCCTGACCTGCTGTGCTGTTCCAGCAATAAAGTTTCAACTTTGATCTCCAGCATCTGCAGACCTCACTTTCTCCACTTTGGAACAGTGTGCCTCAGAAAGTAGTGGATGCAGGGTCAATTAATATTTACAGGCTGGATAGATTCTTGGATGGAGACAAAAGAACTGCAGATGCTGGAATTCAGAGTAGACAAACAGGGGTCTGGAAGAACACAGCAAGCCAGACAGCATCAGGAGGAGGAGAAGTCAGGTCCTGACGAAGGGGTAATAACCAAAATGTTGACATTTCTAGCTCCTGATGCTGCCTGGCTTGCTGTGTTCTTCTAGCCTCTTGCTTGTCTACTCTGGATAGATTCTTGCTGGACAGGGGAATTAAGGGATATTGGGGGCAGATGGGAAAGTGAATTTGAAACACAAACAGATTAGCCATGGTCTGATTGAATGGTAGGAGCAAACTGGCCTAATTTGAATGTTTGCAAACAAACTTTGTCAATGAATGGGAAAATTCATCCTGTAGTTCCATTTCAAATGAAGCTTATTTATTCCACACTGGTTTTACAAATTTCCACAGTCACACATACATACAGACATGTGAGTGAGAAGATGGAGTAGGCTGCCTGGCCTTTAGAGATTGCTCCATCATTTAATAAGATCACTGCTGAGCCAATTGTAACCGCAACTCTACATTCCTTCCTATTCCCCTGACCATCTGTACCTTAAAAATATTCAAAGCCTCTGCTACCAATGTCTTTTGAAGCAAAGAGTTCCAAAGACCAAATGTTTTTCCGCCCCTCAGCCTTAAATGGGCACCACACTATTTTTAAATTTTAGATTCTCCCAGATTAATCATCCTTTTCAGATCTATCCAGTAAAGATCTTATATATTTCAATCAAGTCACTTCTCACTCTTCAAAATCCAGTGAATCTAGTCCAGCCTCGCCAAACTTGCTGGTATTCAGCCACTAAAACTTCCCTGAACTGCTAGTGGTATAGTGGTATTATCACTGGACTAGAATTTAGAACCTCAGTCTAATGTTCAGGCACATGGTCAGTACATTGAGTATAGGAGTTGAGCAGCCAAGTTGTGGAGGTCAATGTAGGTTCGGCCCACTGTTGGAATATTGTGTGCAGTTCTGGTCTCCTTCCTATCGGAAGGATGTTGTGAAACTTGAAAGGGTTCAGAAAAGATTTACAAGGATGTTGCCAGGGTTGGAGGATTTAAGCTATAGGGAGAGGCTGAACGGGCTGGGGTTGTTTTCCCTGGAGCATCGGAGGCTGAGGGGTGACCTAGTAGAGGTTTGTAAAATCATGAGGGGCATGGATAGGGTAAATAAACAAGGTCTTTTCCCTGAGGTGGAGGAATTCAGAACTAGAGGGCATAGGTTTCGGGTGAAAGGGGAAAAATTTAAAAGGTACCTCAGGGGCAACTTTTTCACACATATGCATGGAATGTGTTGCCAGAGGAAGTGGTGGAGGTTGGTACAATTACAACATTTAAAAGACATCTGGATGGCTATATGAATATGAAGGGTTGAGAGGGATATGAGCCAAATACTGGCAAAGGGGATTAGTTTAGGATATGGTTGGCATGGATGAGTTGGACTGAAGGGTCTGTTCCCATCATGACAGTTTGGTGACTTTTGAACTCAAGAGAAAGAGAGGACTGCAGATACTGGAGATCAGAGTCGAAAAGTGTGGTGCTGGAAAGGCACAGCATGTCCTTGTGGAGTGGGAGGGGGAGTTGAAGTGGTCAGCCACAGGGTGGTGGGGTTGTTTGGAGCGTGTGTCCCAGAGACATTCCCTGAAACGTTCCATGATTTGGCATCTGGTCTCCCCAATGTAGAGGAGACCACATCGAGAGCAATGTACACAGTAGATGAGGTGTTTGGATGTGCAGGAAAATATTTGCTCGGTGTGGAAGCATCCTTTGAGGCCTTGGACAAAGGTGAGGTGGGAGGTGTGGGTGCAGGTTTTATACCTCTTGCGGTGGCAAGGGAAGATGCCAGGAGTGGAGAGTGGATTGTTGTGGTTGTGGATCTAACAAGGGACTCACGGAGGGAATGGTCTCTGTGGAATGCTGATAGGGGTGGGGAGGGAATGTATCTCTGGTGGTGGGGTCTGATTGTAGGTGGTGGAAATGGCGGAGGATAGTGGACTGTTTCCAGAGATTAGTGGGGTGGAAGGTAAGGACCAGAAGGGTCTATTCTTGTTGTGGTTGGAGGGCTGGGGTTGTGGGCAGAGATGCAGAAATTGGAGGAGATGTGCTGGAGGGCATTGTTGACCATGTGGGAGGGGAAATTGCGATTCTTGAAATAGGAGGCCATTCTGGGATGTACTGGAGTGGAATTGCTCCTCTTGGGAGCAGATACAGCAGAGTTGGAGGACGCAGATGTCCTGGGCCTTCTCAACTGCCAAATCCAAACTACCCGATGCCTGGAGGAAGAACACCTCATCTTCCACCTTGGGATCCTTTAACTACATGGTATCAATGTTGATTTCACCAGTTTCCTCATCTCCCCTCAGCCCACCTCATCCCAGATCCAACCCTCCAATTTGGCACTTCCCCGTTGACCTGTCCTACCTGTCCATCTTCCTTTCCATCTATCTGCTCCACCCTATCACCATCATACCTCAGCAGCATCTACCTAATGCCTTCCTAGCCACCTTTCCCCTAGCCCCACACCCACCCTCCTATTTATCTCTCAGCTCACTCCCCCATCCCTGAAATGTAGATTCTCCTACTCCTTGGATACTGCCTGACCTGCTATGCTTTTCCAGTGCCACACTATTCAAAATTTGAACTCAGTAAAAATCTGAAATTGAGAGCTAGCCCAGTGTAAAAACAAAAACCTAGCTCAGTTGTGTTATCTAGGGAAGGAAATCTGCTGGCCTACATGTGAATCCAGACCCACAGCAATGTGACTGACTCATAACTCTGTTCTCTGGGCAATTGGAGATGGGAAGTACAGTCAGTTCTGCTATAATGTGATATTTCCATTCTCGTCCAATCCTGTGTCATAAGAACATCATGTAATACCATCCCCAATTAAACAAATGGGGCTGGATTTGTATTATAAACATGCATGCTTTAAAAGCTCGTGCTAAAGAAAGTGTCCCCAATTCGTTAATCGCATTATAGCGAATTCGCATTAACAAAACACTTGTTTTAGCGGAATAACCTGTAAGTATTAGTTTAGATGGCGATGTACATGTTGCCTGACTGACTTTTTACAAAAAATCAAATGCCTTTTTGAGATTTAAGTACAAAGCACCCAATGGTTCCCCTTTTTCCACTGCACACTGTTTCTATAAAGATCTCCAATGATCTATGTGTTTGTTTATGGCGTTGTGGTTGGAGTGCCAGGCCTCTAGGAATTCTCTGGCATGTCTTTGCTTAGCCTGTCCCAGGATAGATGTGTTGTCCCAGTCGAAACACATCTATCCTGGGACAGGCTAAGCAAAGACATGCCAGAGAATTCCTAGGGGCCTGGCACTCCAACCACAACGCCATAAACAAACACATAGACCTAGATGCCATCTATCAACCTCTCAGAAAACGAACAGGAAATGACATCACCACAAACCCCAGGAAGCCCATCCAGGAGAAAGATATAAATAGAAAGCAGGAGACAACTTCGCTTCACTTGGAGGTTGCTACTGATGATGTTACCTAGCCAGGTAATGAAACATCTGGATATCAAACCTACACCCTAAACCTCTGCCTGATTACATTGAGTTTATCCAGGTGCTCAGCTGTAATATCTTTAGTAACTTCTTTCATTTCCTCCCTGACAGATGTTAAGCAAACAATCTTGTAATTTCCTGTTGTATGCCTCCTTGCAGTCAATATCTTCCAATCAAATGGTACCTTACCGAAATCTAGAGAATGGTGGAAAATTTGAATCGTGGCATCAACTATCTGACTAGCTACCTCTTTTCAGACCCATCGACTTATAGAATCATAGAGACGTATAGCATGGAAACAGACCCTTCGGTCCAACCCGTCCATGCCGACCAGATATCCCAACCCAACCCAGTCCCACCTGCCAGCACCCAGCCCATATCCCTCCAAACACTTCCTATTCATATACCCATCCAAATTCCTCTGAAATGTTGCAATTGTACCAGCCTCCACCACTTCCTCTGGCAGCTCATTCCATACACATACCACCCTCTGTGTGAAAAAGTTGCCCCTTAGGTCTGTTTTATATCTTTCCCCTCTAACCCTAAACCTATGCCCTCTAGTTCTGGACTCCCCAACCCCAGGGAAAAGACTTTATCTATTTACCCTATCCATGTCCCTCATAATTTTATAAACCTCTATAAGATCACCCCTCAGCCTCCGACGCTCCAGGGAAAACAGCCCCAGTCTGTTCAGCCTCTCCCTATAGCTCAAATCCTCCAACCCTGGCAACATCCTTGTTAATCTTTTCTGAACCCTTTCAAGTTTCACAACATCTTTCCTATAGGAAGGAGACCAGAATTGCACGCAATATTCCAACAGTAGCCTAACCAATTTCCTATACAGCTGCAACATAAATTAGATTAGATTAGATTACATTACATTATATTACAGTTTGGAAACAGGCCCTTCCGCCCAACAAGTCCACACCGACCCGCCGAAGCGTAACCCACCCATACCCCTACATTTACCCCTTACCTAACACTACGGGCAATTTAGCATGGCCAATTCACCTGACCTGCACATCTTTGTGACCTCCCAACTCCTGTACTCAATACTCTGACCAATAAAGGAAAGCATACCAAACACCTTCTTCACTATCCTATCCACCTGCGACTCCACTTTCAAGGAGCTATGAACCTGGACTCCAAGGTCTCTTTGTTCAGCAACACTCCCTCGGACCTTACCATTAAGTGTATAAGTCCTGCTGATTTGCTTTCCCAAAATGTAGCACCTCGCATTTATCTGAATTAAACTCTACCTGTCACTTCTCAGCCCATTGGCCCATCTGGTCAAAATCCTGTTGTAACCTGAGGTAACCTTCTTCACTGTCCACTACACCTCCAATTTTGTTGCATGTCGGTTCAAAAATTTGTTCACTAAGACTTCCCTAAAGGTTGTAATAGTCTTAATTGTTCTCACACTTTGATTTCCTTTTTTCAGCTATCTCTGGGAACTGACTTCTATCCTCTGCACTGAAGAATAATCCAAAATACTGTTCAATTGAACTGCATCTCCTTACTTCCCATCATTTATTCCCCAGACTCATTTTCCCGATGACCAATATTGACTTAGTTAATTCTTTTTCCTTCTAAATATCTGGAGAAACTCTAGCTATGTATTTTACACTTTCTTCACATATGCTATAGTTTTTCCGCCTGATTAATCTTTTAGTCATACTTTGCTTTGTTTTGTTTAATATTCTGTCTAATTATCTGATCTTTCACCCACCTTTATGCATTTATGTGCTTTTTAAGTTCAATATTATTTTCAACTTCTGGAATTAAACATAGATTGTGGGGCATCCCTTGGATATTTTTATTTGTTATTGGAAAATATATAAGCTTTATATTCTGAAATATTCTCTTAATTGTCTGCCATTGCACTTCTTTTGACCTTACTTGGCAGTTCACTTTAGCTAGCTTTGCTTTTATGACCACATAATTGCTCTTATTTGACCCTCTCCTCTTTCCCTTAAACTGAATACAAAATGCCATCAAATTATGATCTGCATAGCTGTAGAATGCCTGCTTAACAACATAAGTAACTAATCTCTCTTCTTACACTATATCAGGCCTAGTATAACCTCGGTTCCAGAATCTGCTGCTGAGGTGTTATCCTGAAAACACTACATAAACTTCTCTTCCAGGTTTCTTTTGCTCATCCAATTATCCCAACCTATATTTAGATTAAAATCCTCCTAATATACACCTTACTTTCTAGTGAGTTCTCATTATTCTTTTATTTATTACCGCATCCTAACTGGTAGTTAGCACCTATATGCCACACTATTAGTGATTTCTTAATTTTATAATTTCTCATATCAAACCAAACCACTTCTATATCCTAGTTCCCGAAACCTAGGCAATCCTTTCTATTGTGCTAACATGATCATTAATTAATAATGCAATGCCTTCTCCTTTTCCTAGCTTCCTGCTCTTCCTAAGTGTCCTGTACCATACACTGTTCAGGTCCCACAATTAACGTCATCACACAGCCATGTCTCTGTATTAGGTAGACAAGGAGGCTGGAAGAACACAGCAAGCCAGGCAGCATCAGAACGTGCAGAAGTCGACGTTTTGGGGTAACCCTTTTTCAGGACTTGGGGTGGGTGTAGCGGGAGCTGCAGATAAAGGGGGTGGGGGGGGAGGTGGTGAATTGCAGATAGATGAAGACAGGTAGAGGGTACAACCTGGTTGGTCAATGGAAGGAAAGAATCTGGTAGATGGCTGAGAGGAGTGGAAGGGAGGGGGAGGGGCTGGGAAGGGAGTCAGGGAATGGAAAGCGAGGTTATTTGAAATTGGACGGCTCTGTGTTGAGTCCTCTGGGCTGTAGGCTGTCCAGGTAGAAGATGAGGTGTTGATCCTCCAATTTGTGGTCTGATTTGCTGTGGCAATGGAGGGCCTGGGGATGGTCATGTCAGAAAGGGAGTCAGAAGGGGAATTAAAATGGGTGGTGACTGGGAAGTCTGGTCAGCCCCTGTGGGCTCAGCTGAGATGCTTGGCGAAATATTCCCTAAGTTTATGTTCAGTCTCCCTGATGTAGAGAAGACCACATCGGGAGCACCTGATGAAGTAAAATAGGTTGGAGGAGAGGCAGCCTATGCTCCCATCCAGGAATAAAAAGCTTTTTATTCCTGATGAAAAGCTTTTGCCCGAAACGTCGATTTTACTACTCCTTGTATGCTGCCTGAACTGCTGTGCTCTTCCAGCACCACTAATTCAGATATCTGGTTTCCAGCATCTGCAGTCATTATTTTTACCAATGCTCCCATCCAAACAAGCAAAAGGTACCTCAGACTTGCTGGACAATTACAATGGATAAGAATCTTGCACTGCTGCCTTTTGGGGTTGGTTAGGCCACTTTTGGAATACTGCATGTAATTCTGGTCTATCTGCTATAGGAAGAATGTCATGAAACTTGAAACAGTTCGGAAAAAATTTCAAGTATGTTTCCAGGGTTGGAGGGTTTGAGCTGTAGCGGGAGGCTGAATAGTCGAGGGCTGTTTTCCCTGGAGCATTGGAGGCTGAGGGATGCCTCTATAGAAGTTTATGAAATCATGAGGGCATAGATAGGGTGAATAGCCAAGGTATTTTCCCCAGAATAGTGGAGACCAATACTAGAGGGTATAGGTTTAGGGTAAGAGGGGAAAGATTTAAAAAGGATTTTTCACGGAGAGGGTGGTGTGTGTATGGAATTAGCTGCCAGAGGAAGTGGTGAAGGCTGATAAAATTACAACATTTAAAAGGCATTTACATGAATAGGAAGGGTTGAGAGAAATATGGGTCAAATGCTGGCAAATGGGACTGGACTAATTTAGGATATCTGGTCGGCATGGACAAATTGGACCGAAGGGTCTGTTTCCGTGCACTACACCTCCATGACTGTATGACGTCAAGTCCTGCCTCACTTGCAATCATTCTCACCTGTCCCTGACCAAATCAGAAGATACTATCGAAAGAAGTGTGACTGCCTCCTGGTACAAAACATCTGGGTACTTTTCTATCAACTGCAGTGCTTGCACTTTAGTCCCCAGATTATAAGCTCTGAGCCAAAGTTCCTCCAGCAATCAGTACTTATCTCAGACCTAAGATCTTAGATGCATTAAAACGAGCTCCCACATGCTGAAGTTGTGACACAGTATATGTCTTGCCACCCTTGATGTGTTTTGAGGAACTATTTAGTTATTTTCTTCAATTATTTAGTTGTCATTTTATAATTTTCATACTGGTACCTATACCATTTAAACCTTAGGGACGTGAACACTTGCAGTTACTCACTAAGTATTTAGCTTCTTCCTTTGTAGTACAATAGGGAAGAAGATATTAGAAAAAGCACAAGGAATGGAGCATCTCCTTCCCCTTCTTACCAAACTGCCATCATTCCGTTCAAAGCCATACTCTAAGTTAAGTCAAACTAAGATGCTCGACTCAATAGATTTCGAAATCAAAAGAGCTAGGTGACCCCTGTTACAGAAAAAAAAGGCTTCAGCTGCTTCCCTTCAAATGCTCTTTCAGTGGAGACCTTGTAAAACCCTGCTGAATGCTGGAATATTTAGAATCTAAGTAGATTTCAGCTAAATATTAAGCATAAATAAAATTAAACATTTTTGGTGTAAGAATCTCTTACTCATCAACTACCAGCATCCAGTTGTGGTCAGGTGATCATGACAGCCATTTTAAGTGCATGTTTCTTCCCCCAACATCCATTTTAGACCATGAAGATATCAGGTATCTAGATCAGATGATCGTCATTAAGAATCGATAATATTTACGTTGCCACTAATGTGATACAAAATAAGATAAATATCACGAGTCAGGATTTGGTTTCATCTTTATGCCTGCATATCAGTTATTGTTTGATAAAGATAGAGAGAAATATTAGATAGGGAAAATAACATGCCTGTACTAAAGCCTAGCTCAGTTCCTTCCCAATTTATTTTGTCAGAAATCAACCTAAGGAAGTTTTCTCTATTTTGCATCCAACAAATATAGACATTTAGACCATTATGCGTAGGTTAAACTAACAGTTGAAGATAATTATGCAGAAGCATAAATAAGAAATAACTAATGGTACCAATATTTAGCAAAAGCATAATGATTGAATTTATTTACAGAAGATCAAAATATATTCTGCGCATAAATTTTGGAGAGCTATGTCTTTGATATTTTTCCTGACGTGAAATTTGTATGCAGACAATGTGATTCCCAATTCATATCATACAATCAATATGTGACTTTCATAAACTGAAAAAGAATGTACCTAAACAATTTCAGGAGATGTGTGCAGTATATGCACCAAAACAAAAATCTTTGTCAATCAATTTACTTTGAAAATTCAATAGTACTCTCTGTGCTTGGAATAATTTAATGATCAGTGATTCATATCAACCAATACAACTTTAATCAAGCTTAAACTATGAGCAGTATTGAAGTATCTTCAGCAGCTTCATCAATGACCTTCCATCTATCATCAGATTAGAAGTGGGGAGGTTCGCTGAAGATTGCACAATGTTCAGAATCATTTGGAACACCTCACCAAAGACCACAGAACGAGGACATACCACAACCAAAAGGATTAGCCACACTACCATACATCAGGAGCATCTCGGAATTGACAGCCAGACTACTGCGACCCCTAGGACTCATAATAGCACACAAACCAACAGCCACGCTCAGACAACAACTCACCAGAACGAAGGACCCGATACCCAACACGAGCAAGACGAATGTAGTGTACAAAATACCATGCAAGGACTGCACTAAACACTATATAGGACAAACAGGAAGACAGCTAACAATCCGCATACATGAACATCAACTAGCCACGAAACGACACAACCAGCTATCCTTAGTAGCCACACACGCAGACAACAAGCAACATGAATTCGACTGGGACAACACTACTATCATAGGGCAAGCCAGACAGAGAACAGCCAGGGAATTCCTAGAGGCATGGCATTCATCCACAAACTCCATCAACAAATACATCAACCTGGACCCAATATACCAACCACTACAGCGGACAGCTGAAACTGACAACCGGAAGTGGCAGGGACAGACCACTATAAACACCGGAGGAAACATCAAAGAAGCGCTTCGCAGGAGGCTCCCAAGCACTGATGATGTCGTCTAGCCAGGGGACGAAACGTTTGCAACAAAAACTTCCAGCTCGGCGAACAGAACCACAGCAACGAGCACCCGAGCTACAAATCTTCGCACAAACTTTGAACCTCAGATAATGCTCATTTTCAAATGCAACAAGATCGGGACAATATCCAGGCTTGCGCTGACAAATGGCAAGTAACATTCGTCCCACATAAATGCCAGGTCATAACCATCTCCAGTAAAAGACAATCTAATCATCGTCCCTTGATATTTAATGGTGTTACCATCTATGAATCTCCTATAATCAACATCCTGGGGATTACCATTGACCAAAAATTCAACTGGACTCACAACATAAACACAGTGATGACCAGAGCAGGTCAGAGGCTCAGAATACTGTGGCGAGTAACTTACCTACTGACTCCCGAACGTCTGTTCACCATCTACAAGGCACAGTCAGGAGTATGATGGAATACTTCCCACTTGATACCATCCAGGACAAAGCAACCCACTTGATTGGCCACACATCCACTCCTTCCACCATCAACGCTCAGTACCAGCAATATGTACTATCTACAAAATGCAGTGCAGAAATTCACCAAAGATCCTCAGATTACATCTTCCAAGACCACAAACAGTTCCATCTTGAAGGATGAAGGCAGCAGACATATGGGTATGCCAGCACCTGTAAGTTCCCCTCTAAGTCACTCTCCATCCTGACTTGGAAATATATTGCTATTCTTTCACTGTCACTTGGTCACAATCCTGGAACTCTCCCCCTAAAGACATTGTGAGTAAACCTACAGCACATGGATTGGAGCAGTTCAAGAAGGCAGCTCACCACCACTTTCTCAAGAGCAACTAGGGATGACGAATGTACCTAAACAATTTCAGGAGATGTGTGCAGTATATGCACCAAAGCAAAAATCTTTGTCAATCAATTTACTTTGAAAATTCAATAGTACTCTCTGTGCTTGGAATAATTTAATGATCAGTGATTCATATCAACCAATACAACTTTAATCAGGCTTAAACTATGAGCAGTATTGAAGTATCTTCAGCAGCTTCATCAATGACCTTCCATCTATCATCAGATTAGAAGTGGGGAGGTTCGCTGAAGATTGCACAATGTTCAGAATCATTTGGAACACCTCACCAAAGACCACAGAACGAGGACATACCACAACCAAAAGGATTAGCCACACTACCATACATCAGGAGCATCTCGGAATTGACAGCCAGACTACTGCGACCCCTAGGACTCATAATAGCACACAAACCAACAGCCACGCTCAGACAACAACTCACCAGAACGAAGGACCCGATACCCAACACGAGCAAGACGAATGTAGTGTACAAAATACCATGCAAGGACTGCACTAAACAGAATGCTGGCCAGCCAGTGTTGTCCATTTTTCATGAGTGAAAACAAAAATGTATTTGTAACTCGAAAAAAAGTTTCTGCATCCTGGCTCATCTAAAGTGAAAACAATCTGCCTGCATTCTCACAGATAGTTTGGCTCTAGGCCCTATCTTCGAGGTTAATAAGGGAAAACACAAGTTACCTTGGCTTTAGTTATTCTAAAGCACAAATGCCATATGTAGCTATAATCATAAATCAAAATGATATAACACTGGCATTATCCTTATTCAATGCAGGATGAAATTCAGCATTTGTCCTAATAGCCAAACATACTGTTCTCAGCTGGACAGTATCTAGTGTTCAATGGTTCATTTTTAATAATCTTATAATATTTTATTAGCATTTAAAGGGCAACATCAAACTCTAATCATGTCAGAGAGGGGAATGAGTATTTAATTTCATCCCCCTTCCTAATTCTTCTCAATCACCTTTGCAATTCAACCCTCAAGCATAAAATTAAAACAAAGCACAATTTTATTTTATTTAACAAAGCAATTGGAATTGAACATTCTTGAGTACTATAATGTAAGATGTCCCCATCCCCTACTCATGCCCTATACTTGGAAAAATGGAATACTGTGATTGGGCCAACCCTGACATTCTTGATTAAATTTACCTGAACAGGCCCACATGGTCACAAGTTGGTCACATTGTTCGGATCAATAGTAGGTTTTGCCATAACTCAGTCATGGCATGTGCGTTCTGCTTTCGAGGTTCGTAACAAAGCAAGTAAGTGGGATGGCATGTTGAATTTGTTTAACGACAAATTTCTTGAAGGGAATCAGAATGACTGACCTGTATCTTGATTCCTGAGGCTTCAACAAACACAGGAATGGAAAGCCAATCTAGGAAGGCTGCTGTTGCCATCATCAGATCTCTACCCAATCATCTCACACACCATTCCTCTCTCCTGCAACCACCAACACCCAGTCTCCACAATGAATTCACAGATTCTTACCACTGTGGGATCTGAAGAAATGAGGTGAGGTGACATTTGCCAAAAAAGAAAGCAAGTGTAGCTGGTGGTGGACAGGAAATTGAGCAAGAGGGATCCCTCCAACAAGGAGGCAGCGCCCTCTGAGGTTAGAGGTCATTGGGAGCGAAGGCGAGTTTCCCACTTGTCTCAAACTTCTCCACTCTGGTTAAAACTAGAAGTTCCTAATTCGGTATCAATTACTGGGGTTTTAACATTCTAACCTCAACCCTATTCAAACCTGCTCCCCTTGGCAGTTAAAATTCTGCCCCCTGCATTTTTCGGGTAGATTTCAGTTGTCGTTACCTGTATCTTAACCAATTAAATTAATCTATGGAAAGCTCTGTGGATCATAATGGGAATACGAGATCAACTCATTTAACTTCCCCTTTCATCCTCAGGGATGTTTAAAACCCAGGTGGGGTATACATAATTTTGATCCATCTATTGTTGAGAAAAAAGCTATTCTTAAAAATACGCTGGATTCTGACATCTCCTCTGCATCCAGATCTGATGATCTGAGTCCCAAGGATTCCATGAATCATAGCTAAATACTAGAGCTTTTAATGCAGTCAGTTCTACCAGGGACTAGTCATTCAGCCAAATGCCTATCATGGTGGATGAAGAAACTGTGTCTGTGAAAAATGTTTCTTTTAAAAGAATGGTCATTTGCTTTACGGCTGGGTTTATGCCAAATTGATGTCTAATTCTGGTGAGAGTTCCTTCAGATGATCAAGTGTGTGGTTACTGGGAAGTTGGTAAGCAAAGCTTAATGGCATGAGAGGAATAATGAACCATAACCCAGAGCCATTACTTACATAAAACATGCTGTTAAAACACTAAAAGTAGGCGCCAACAAATAAACAATTAACATGAAGCAGGTCTCGGAATTTGCAAAGTATATGAACTTTTAAAAAAGATTTCAAGGTCAATTGGCTCCAGTTAGTTTTATTCAATCTAAAATCCTAATTTTAGCTTTCTTCAAAGCATTGTTCTTTTGCAGGGCACTCACTTGAGTGGGGTGGAGCAGGGGATTGTGGTGGTTCAAAATCATTCAAAGTATGGGACAATGTAGTTTTATAAGATCTGATAGCTGAAGTAAATTATAAAACAAATAAATGCAGATGAGACACTGTTACTAAAAAATTCTGCTTAACTTCATTTAAATCATTTCAATTCAAATCAGATATTATTGAGGTTTAATGTACATTATACCATATTTCACGAGAAGACTACCTTTGTATCAAAAGTTAAGAAAAATGCATTTTAGTACCAAATGGTCAGATCAAAAAAGAAAGATTTTATTATTAAAACTCTTCTTCAGAAAGAGATCTGTTGTTAAGAAGGATAACTTGTGTGTGCTGCTAAGTTGACTGAAGATATCACCATAATTAAACATTCTGGTGAACTTAGGAACTGCCGAGATCGATGATGGATGTCATAGAGCAGTTGCAGACGAGTAGATGTGTGAACGTGGAGCAGTACAGAGAGTACTAACATTTATTTCCTGGTCCTCTATGAGAATTGCCTGAACTCATGAGAGATGATCAAGACCATTTTATGTTCTTCTGTGGGCTTGGCGAGACCTCCATGTTCTTGGAATGAAGTAAGGCTTGTTGTCAAGTGCAGTGCAGCTACCCTATTAATAGCACAGTGAACATATAGTGAAGATGCTCAAGTGTCCACCCTTACAAAGAACATAAAACATAGAACAGTACAGCACAGAAACAGACCCTTTTGTCCATGATTCTGTGCCGAACATAACACCAAATTAAACTAATCTCTTCTGACTATAGCCTTTCATTCCTTGCATATTTACTTGCTTATCTAAAAGCCCCTTAAACACCCTGTTGTATCTGCCTTCACCACCACCCAGACAGCACATTCCAGACACCTACCACTCTGTGTGAAAAAACTTGTCTCTCATCTTAAATGCATGTCCCCTAACATTAGACATTTCAATGCTGGGAAAAAGATTTTGACTGTCAATGCTATCCATGCATCTCATAATTTTATAGACTTCTATCATCTCCCTCTCAGCCTCTGCCACTTCAGAGAAAACAACCTGAGTTTTTCTAGCCTCTCCATATAGCTTATACCTTCTAATCCAGGATGTATTCTGGTAAAAATCTTCTGCACCCTCTCCAAAGCCTCCACATCCTTCCTATAATGTGGCTGAAACAAAGTCTCATAAAGCTGCAACATGACTCTTGTCAATGCTTTGACTAATAAAGACAAGCATGCCATATGTTTTCTTTACCACTCTATCTACTTGTGCGCCCACTTTCAGGAAGCTATGGACTTGAACTCCAAGATCCCTTTGTACATCAATATTATTCACCGTCCTGTCATTAACTGTACACTTCTCCTTCACATTTGATCTCCGAAAATGCAGCACCTCACATAGGCCTAGATTAAACTCATCTGCCATCTCTCCATCTATATCTACAACTGATCCATATCTATATTGACAACCTTCTTTACTATCCATAACTCCACTGATCTTTGTGTTATCTGGAAACTTACTAAGTCACCCATCTACATTTTCATCTAAGTCATTTATAGATATCACAAACAGCAGAGGTCCTAGAACAGACCCCTGTGGAACACCACTAGTCATAGACCTCCAGCCAGAAAAACCTTGCATTGTTACCCTGTCTTAGATGGCAAGCCAATTCTGAATCCAAGTGGTCAAGTCCCATAGATCCCAGCATCTTAAACTACTGGATGTGCCTACCATGTAGTGACCTTGTCGAAAGCCTTACTAAAATCCAAGTAGACAGCTTCCACTGCTGTCCCTCATCGATCACTTTTGTCACCTCCTCGAAAAATTCAATTAAGTTAATAAGACATGACCTGCCCCGCACAAAACGATGCTAACTGAGCTTAAATAGTTAAAAATCACACAACACCAGGTTATAGTCCAACAGGTTTAATTGGAAGCACACTAGTTTTCGGAGCGACGCTCCTTCAGCAGGTGATTGTGGAGGGCTCGATCGTAACACAGAATTTATAGCAAAAATTTGCAGTGTGATGTAACCGAAATTATACATTGAAAAATTGATTGTCTGTTAAGCCTTTCATCTGTTAGAATACAGTGATAGTTTCACTTCTTTCATGTGTAAATCACAAGTGTTTTGTGATTTACACATGAAAGAAGTGAAACTATCCCTGTATTCTAACAGATGAAAGGCTTAACAGACAATCAATTTTTCAATGTATAATTTCGGTTACATCACACTGCAAATTTTTGCTATAAATTCTGTGTTACGATCGAGCCCTCCACAATCACCTGATGAAGGAGCGTCGCTCCGAAAACTAGTGTGCTTCCAATTAAACCTGTTGGACTATAACCTGGTGTTGTGTGATTTTTAACTTTGTATACCCCAGTCCAACACCAGCATCTCCGAATCAGAGCTTAAATAGGCTCGCTTTCCCGAATGCACACAATTCCTATCCCTAAAAAATGTCTGCAAAGCTTCCCAATCACTGATGTGAGATTCATAGGTCTATAATTTCCTGGATTATCCCTATTTCCTTTTTGAACAGAGGAGCATTAGCTACTCACCAGCTCCTCACATGTCAAATGTGGACTTACCTGACAACAGCTGCTCCTAATTAACATTCCTTAGCTCCTACTTAATGTTATTATTATTTGCCCCTCCTCAATTTAGTACCTTCCCGCAAGGTCTTGACTTATCCTTATTCATAGCTATCTTAAAGCCTAAGGAGTTGTGATCACTGTTTCGAAAATGCTGTCCCACTGAAAGGTCAGTCACCTGGCCAGGCTCATTAGCTAATACTGTGGAACATATTCCTGTTCTTGTTTTTTGCAGGCAGTGTTGGCATCCACAAGGCCTTCATTTGCAAGAGGCCAATCCCACAGGTCTTCATTCCTCCCCTATCTCTGAGGAAGACGACCAGGTTCCCCAGAGGATGCTCTGGCAAGGCTTTCTCCTACACTCTCCATGAACTCAGATACTGCCATTTTGGTGAGAACTTGAGCTAGCTTATAGTCAGAAGCATATTCTAGTGCATACATCGCTGGCACATGGCAGCTGGTCAAGGAAGAAATGTTCCAGCTTGTTGGCACTTAGAGAACTACAGGAGATGAGCTCATCCCCAGGCAAAAGATTACCTCATGTTGTCAGGTATTAACAACTTCATGAAAAAGCAGACCCAGGAGCAGTAGGCAGGTTAGTTGGGTGAACTGCATTGAAGGATTGGAGGAGTCCACCAAGATTCTCAGTATTGCATGGGTCTGGCTGTCTCCATGACCAGATTGGACGCTGTCATGGAGAATTAGGTCCAATAGAATGCTCCATGGCTCTCAAAAATGCATGCAGACTTGCACACCAAAGTTTTAGTAATTGGTTCTGTCAACCCCATCAGGTTTGAGCCTCGCTATGTTCCCACTCAACATTTTATTTAACCTGTTCATCTCCCCAAATAGTCCCCAGAGACCCAGGCCTACCCCACCCACATTGTAATGATATACCTCCATTGAAACCCATGTGCTGGTGACCATCATTGATTTCTCTCCCAATTTACTCTGTGTCCTTCTGTGTGATTTCAAATTCTTGAGTTGTCCCCTTTCTGTTTTTATATCAGTTCTCCAACATCTTCAGGGTCTTGCATTTACTGTATCAATGGCTACAAAGTGGATTTCTTTCCTTCATGCATCAACATTATTGCTAACATTAATAAATGGAGGAAGATAGCAATTACGCATGACTATCAATCAAACAAAAGTACAGGGAGTTCAAGATCAGCAGGTAGAAATTTCAAGTATTGTGACAAATGTATCTTTTACTTAAGGAATACACACTATTGTTTTTTCAGAGGTATTAAGTGAATAAACACTCTGTCATCAAAGGCAGGTGAGGAATAATGTACAGTCTATGATTGTGTTAACATAAAACACTGTCTTATAAATAAACACCCAGACAGTCAAAACTTTACAGAAGGTATTATCCCAGAATATTTGAGAGTAAAAATGAAAGATAAACAACAGGTTAATCTTACATGTTGGTTCACAAGTTGCATACCTGAAATAATAAATTATATTATGCATTGTAGACTATTTTATCTGCATTTTTTAAATGTAGTTTTCTATTGTAATTAACCACTTAATTCAGTGAGCAAACACCTAATGTGATATGTCTACAGTTCACTAGCACATAGACCCAAGGGAAACTTCTAGTGTCACAGAAATGTTTGCTCTTACTGCTCTTGGAGAACAAGTGAACAGATAAATGACCTATTTGATTAACCATTACAACGTTAACTGACTAATACCATTACAAGTGGTGGACTAACAATTGTCACATCAGCAACGTTGTACTCAGAAGAACCAGCAGCATGGAAACTTTCTGGAGTCATCAATTTCACTGTGATAAGTACTATTGCCCAAACCAAAGCCCTCTCAAAACATGGAGAAAGTGAGGATTGCAGACTACACTCTCGACCCTCTCAAAACATGTCAAGGAGATAACATTTTCTTAATTTAAATGAAAGTGACAGGCATTGCACTCAGATGCAATTCAATTTGTCAAACTATGAGGATTGAAGCAAAATACACTTTATGCATACACTGTAATTAAAATATAGACAGAATAAAAACAAAAAAAAAATGCCTTAACAGTAACTATCAAAATACTTAATAAACTAATAAACTACTCATTAACTGGTCCAATTTGGTAACATCCCATAAGCACACCTTTGGAAAAGGCAAATTCAGTAATCATTCTAGTAGCAGGAAGCCAACTCAAGAATTTAGCTGTGGCAAACACAGAGAGAGATGTAGCAGCTTTCACAACCCCAACAGCTACTGAAAACTAAACACTTTCGAATCAGTCCCTACACATGTGTGAAGTTCAGCACATAAAAGCAATTTACTTTTATCCAGTGCCTTTAATGAAATAAACTATTTCAAAGCACTATATAGGACCTGTTCAAAAGTAACCATGTTAACTCTGATGATTTAAGCAAATTTTGTTCACTGTTTTTTATTCTGAGGAGACCACCTCAGCATCTCCAACGTGTACATTGAAATCTGTTTATATTTGAAATTTTCATTTCTGAACAATTATGTCATAATAATATCATGACATGCTGCAATTTAATTGCGTAAAAGCTTCGCATTCAGAATCATATCCGGATTTCCTATATTCTCTCTAAATTACATGATTAACTTTCTTCCCTATCTGTACCAAATGAACCATTCAGAAGCACTGTTCTTAACTGTTTGCTGAGGGGAAGGGGGCATTACAGCCCAAACCTGAAAGGACTAAAATTTAGCATGTGCTATTCCCACTCTGACCATGACCACTGCAATTTTGAATGAGGTGCTTACATAGGAAGAGGAACCTTCCTGAACTATTGATCTCTGATTTCAATTTTAAGCTGGAAAAGCATCGAATCCTTCCATTTACAGCCATCTTGATTGATTTGGTCATCCTTCAAATGGTTTCTGGAGATCACTCAAAAAATGGCCCAGGAAAATCCCATTTTTTCTTTTGGTATTGCTTCCTCTGTGCCAAGGAGTAATTGTGGGACACTATAGTTCTAATAGGTCATCCTGAATTTACACTCCACCTTCCTCTCTAGCTTTCATTGTCAATCAATTCAAATATGGTTTCTGACTGATAAGATCACTCCACTTGACTAACCATCATTAACAGTTGAAGTGGCGACTGAGGCAAGAGAACAAGCAGACTTTGCTCTTGCACGGATTCTTGCAACAAGTTCTGAAACCATTTAATCAGTTTACTAGAGAAACATGACAAGCAAAACCAAAAGCTAGAAATACGAATACAATGTAAAAATTAACATTTTCACCCAAAAGTGATTTGCAATATATGGTTTTGTTTAATTTATTAACTCAGTTCTAATATTTATATACTTTTTTCTAATGTACCTTGCTTAAGGATTTGAACTTTACTATTATCTTTGGAGACAGTCAAAATTCACTCCATGCTGTGCCAACAAATTAACACAGGTGCCATTTCACGTTTGTAACACATTAGCTAAGTTTCATCCATACCACAAGGGGGTGCTGCAAACTAACTTTACACCACAGCAGACGCTGACTTGGCTCAGACCAAGATATGCAACTCCATCCTTTCATTATTTGGTGTTAAATTACACTGCAGGAAAGGTAAACCAATGATTTGCCTCACCGACCAGTTAAAAATTAACCTAGTTTAAGATATCTGTTTTTTTTATATCTGTTTGGATTTTTCATTGATTGTTAGCCTGGTTGTTATATACTGGAGAACAACAATAAGCAGACTGTTTAATATGTTGATGCTGCAGCTACCAATCTCCCAGGCAGTACTTCATTTATACTGCTCCTGCATGTTTCGGTGTTTATAAGTCCCTGTGCAGGGGTTCTCAATTATTAAACTTTAAATGTTTAGAGAGTGTAGGCAGCACTGTCCAAACATATAATTAAGCGCAAGTAGATAACAAAAGGATCTCGGAGGTCATGAAACATAAGACCTGTTTAAATGTCAGATCCAGGCACTATTAGACTGTACTTAAAGAATTCTTACACCACTGTTTCTAAGTGAGTTTGGGATTTGAATTTATACTCGTATTACACCTTTAGTGCTGTTGCAATTTGAAAATCATTTTGCAGTGATGCTTAAATGTCATATGAAATACACTCTAAGTGAAAATCTCAAATGTGTGGGTCTCTGCACACTGAGTTTCCAGCATCATTTATGCTGTGAATGGCAGACAGAGCAAGTGGAGGACATTTTTCTCTACAAATGGAGGAAAAATAAATCAGGGAATAATTTGTCGTGTTTCACGTCTTGGTTAGCTGGTGAACAGCATTGGTGTGACCGAGCACGAGCAACTAGGAAACAATATGAGATGCGAGATGGGAGGGCAAAGAGCTGAATCGGGGAGTGCTGATTGTTGAAGGTATGGGCAGGTTTTTTTTCCTATTTGGTTGAGACCTCAACATCAGGGTCAAATGAAGGTCATGACCCTGCACTGTGTTGTGAACAGTCACCTGGTAGTGAGTTTCTCTCAATTGGCCAAACTGCGACAAGAGGGTTGTCTTACTGCCTTTATACAGGGTCTTAAATTTGGGAGGATGACAGCAGACCTTCCAGCAAAGAAGAAGCAACAGCCTATAGTTCGAATAGAGATGGGCCAAGGACTTCCCAGCTTCTTAAATTTGCAGCATTCAAGCCACTACTGTGGAGGGAAATGCTGTGGCTGCAACTCTAGCCAGGTAATCAGGTGGGCTTCAAATCCTGCAAGGTAGCCACACTCGTCCTTACCATCAAGAGGCCAACTTCAGGTCATCAGTCTAGTACTCAAACACTCCGACAATAGGGCTTTTGCCCGAAATGTCGATTTTGCTGCTCCTCGGATGCTGCCTGAACTGCTGTGCTCTTCCAGCATCACTAATCCAGAGTCTGGTTTCCAGCATCTGCAGTTATTGTTTTTACCTAGTTGATTGTAACCCAACTGCGAATCCTCTTGCAAGGATGCCTGCCTTGAAGAAGTTTTCCTCCTCTCTCTACAAGAATCTCAGAGAGTCCCTCTCCCACTGCAACTCCTAGGTCATTTCCTCTGCCCTGAAGCTCTTCAACCATGTCCTTAATACACACAGTTCCGGCCCTAAAGCCCACACCCTGTCTGAAGGACAGTGGCCTAGTCCAGTGGTGTCATGAAGTTTTGCACCTGCCCAACTCTGCTCTCATCCCCAAAGGGTCTGAAAGACACATGTCCCATCTTGTGGATAGAATTTTGATCTTTGGCCTTGGCTATGACAGTCTTAAATTTTTAAAAACGTGCTCCTTTACTAAACCAAAGAAACCTAGACATCTAAACAAGGTTGAGGAGGATGACATACCCTTGTCCTACCAGGATGGAGAAAATGCGATCAGAAAAGGAATAAGTTAAAACTGAAACTAAAGGATCAAAGTTCTTTTTCTCAACTGTGGTAATTCTGTTCCATTTCTTTTATTACACAGTTGCACTGGCAATGCAGTCATAGAGTCATAGAAATACACTGCCTTTTAAATGTTCCTTAGCTTTACTTGTCATTTTTAAATATAATTCCTTTAAACAATCGTTGAAAATTTGCAATTACTCAGAAATAGCGGCCAACTTAGACTTCAAAAGCGTGGCAATTCTAGGTTAGACAGCAATCTGAATTTTTCAACTCAACTGGAGCGTAACAAATAAATTTAGGGAAACTGTGTTTATAAAATCTAACTGAGCCTATATATTCACATCTCATTCTCATGCATTGAGTTTGTACAGAAAAGTTTGAATTTGGCTATTGGAGGAAGGCCATGAGGATCACTAACAAAACACTGAAGCTCTTGGTCTAGCTACTGAAGAACAAGTAAAAGTGAGTGAAGCTTTTTTTGTCATATGTTCAGGGAAAGTCTGACTACTCTGTCAGTTATGATAGAGGCAGTGAGGGAGGAGGGATATAGATAGAAAAGGAAATGTAGTCCATGTAAATTTGGGAAAGAAGATGCTAAAGCAAATGTTAAGAACAAACCAAAGCAAAATTCCACAATCATTGGAGAGAAATAACTGTCACAAAGAAATATCTTAATTTAACACCAAAAATTAACATCTGCCTTTTTAGTAGCAACTAGTAACTAAGAACAATTGTTTAAAAAGTGGATGTTATTACAATTGAGTGCAAATGAGATACAGATAATGGAAACTGAAATGGAATGGAAAATAGGTACAATGAAGGCCAGAATCTAGGATAAGTATGTCTACCTCTTTGTCTGAATATTGGCCAAATATCAAACAGCATCATGTACAAATTTCAAGCTCATATGTACATAGATTGTTGTAGTATTTCAAACTTCCAACGATACCCTTCTCTGTACTCTGCCACAAAGTTGCTATCCTCAACACCAAAGTATTTACATCTTTGAAAACTTAATTAGATTAGATTCCCTACAGTATGGAAACAGGCCCTTTGCCCCAACAAGTCCACACCGACCCTCCAAAGAATAACCCACCCATATGCATTCTTCTACCCTATATTTACCCCTGACTAATGCACCTGACACTATGGGCAAGTTAGCATGGCCAATTCACCTGGCCTGCACATCTTTGGACTGTGGGAGGAAACTGGAGCACCTAGAGCAAACCCACGCAGACACAGGGAGAATGTGCAAACTCCACACAGACAGTCACCCAAGGCTGGGATTGAATCAGGGTCCGTGGTGCTATGAGGCAGCAGTGCTAACCACTGAGCCACCGTGCTGCCCTGGTATTATAATAAAACTAACTTTTAGAAATTACAACACATAAGATTACTGCTGTGAGTTACACTAAAACTAAACATCGTTTTTAATCATAGTTATTTTATTAAAGTTCCATTTCTCTGTTCGGTCTGTTTAAACTAAAGCAAACAAAAATGAAATCTAATGAGGTATAATTTACATATTATGGAGTTAACCTGTGAGCCCACTGAAGATGTGAGTTATAGTGAAGGTCAAAAAATAATTCACATTATTACACAAACTGTTTGAGTCACATGCAAATTAAACTTGTCAAAAAAAGCAAACTTGTATAATAGGCTGTTAATATACAAATGGGACTTGGACAAACAATCTTACCCAGCCCCAGTTCTACTGGAGACCATGCACAGGCACAAAAAAGGAAACTTTTTATCTGTGTTGGCTCTGTCATAGATCCTCAGCTGGAGTATCAGATGGAAGAAAGCATGTTAGCACATGACAAATGAATAATTAGACTCTTTCAGTTTCCTGCTTTGACCTGTGCTCACTTCCGTTCAATTCTGCAACTGAATTGTTTGTTGTAGAGAAATCCATTAGTCAAATTAGCTTGATGTTTAAACTGCAGCACAATAAGCAGAATGCCCAGGATTGGGAGGATTGGTGGGTGCTAGGGAAAGTCTCTGGGTATGAGTTTGAGAGAAATAGGGGAGGCATCACTGTAACAGGGGAACAGTTTTGTGAAAAAGAGACATTGAAAAGCCAAAAGTGGAGAGATCGAAGGCTAAATAACTTAACTTATTTTAATATTCAATACTTCTTGCAAAACTCTAGGGAGAGTCTTGGAGGGTGGTGCAGGCTAGGATTCCTGTGTTAGACTAAATGTTTCCACCTAATACTGCCACCAGCAGCTGTTAGTTACAGAAGCTTATTATAGTTGGCCACGTGATGTGGTGGATTCAAGCAGAATCAATTCTCTCTTGAATGTTGAATAGATGCTGCCCCTCCTGGGATAGAAGAGCTGACTGCTGGACCAGCAAAGAGATGAATCAGTATGCTAATGCAGAGCTCAGACATGAGGAAAATATGATGAATCCTTCAGCTTCATGCAGATTCTTTTCTGTGGACAAAACAAACGCACATTAAACTATTGGGAAGAGAACTCATTTCTTGTATGTTTTTTAAGCTTTTCAATAGCTTTTCTCAAAACCTTCCATGACCATTTAATCATTCAATCATACCTTGAAAAGAATAATTCACAAATTATGTCATTTGCTTTAAAGTAATTTCATCTGTAGAAACAAATTACTGTGAAAAGATTTGCCCGCTTTCCAAGATGAGCTTTATTGAATTGCTCAATCTGTTTATGCTGCACATTTTTTTTATTGTCTTATGGATGTCTGCAAAGAAATTGATTGCATTTGATTGACAAGTTCTGGGGCTTATCTCTTGGATATTGACTAGTAATTGTGATCTTCATCCATCTAATTTTTCTCCTCACATTTGCTGCATGTTATTCAGCAAACAAACCAAGCCAGCTGCAGCCATGACACAAAATAGGCTCATGCCTTTTTGTCACAGGAGTACAATCCAACATCACCCCATTCTAAAAACAAGCCTTTAACTTGTATCTGTTTACTGATGAGTGTGAGAAAAAAAAACTTGAACGCCATCCATTGAAAGACCTGCATTAACCTCTATGTAGGGCTTCAGATTTCCATCTTCACACCATATCTGCAAAAATATAAATCATGTTTTTCACACTTCAACTTAGTTTTTCTTCACAAACATGGCTTCAAATGTCAGTGAAATTTTAGCTTAGTTTTGTGAAATTCACTTGGAACAGCTTTCTGTCACACACAGATGAAACACTTTCCTCTCGAATGGCTCTCGCATATCAATAGTGCACAAACAAAGGGAGCACGACGAATATGCTGATTTATTCCCTGAATGTGTCGGAGAATAAGATTGTTTGAAAGTACCTAATCCAACTGACAACATCATTGAGACTCAGACATGCTTTGTTTAACAGGACTTGTAAGTGCAAAGAAAAGAATCCGTGAAAGAAAGTAGTACCAGGCTTTTACATTTGCACCAATTTTGTTACATTTAATTTTCATGAAATTCTATCTCATTTTTGCTTACCATGTACAACTAATTGAGCTGTGAAACAGATTATTTTGAAGTTTTAAAAATGTCTATACAGTGTATTAGCATTAACATATTTCAATGTTGTTTATTTTGAGTCATTGAAGTAACTAGTCAAAGGTTTGTAAAATGCAACGTTTTTCATCAGGCGAGATGTTAGAGTCACCACCACTCTTAACATTTGTATTCTTTCCACTGTTCTAAAGCAAGACTGTGCTGCATTATTAACACAATTGTACAACACAGCAGAGCTCTACACTCTCACAGGCCCGTATCAGATTCCTACAAGATAATGAACCATTCACACATTGAACAAATGGTGTCAGCAAGGTGATGTACCTCTCCGTCATTGAGAAAATCTCACCTTTCCTTCTCTGCCAGTGTCCCTTCTACTTCATTGCTTAATATTGGTGCGCCCTCAATGGAAGAGATTATATTTTAGAATAAGCCTGGCAAGCCTTCGTCCTTAAGGCTGCAATGAACTCTTCAATTTTGCAATACTTTGGCTCTGGGCCTTATGCCATCTGCTTACCTGCTGGTTCAAATCCTTTGTAAACGTTTGTACATGTTGTGTCTAAATTGATTTTCCATACCTGGAGTTTGACAATATGGTGCTAATGTTGAGTGCAGGAAAATTGAGACTGCATGTGCGCAGAAGACTACCCTGACTCAAGTTTATAATTTATGTCTTTCATAATAGGTGAAGGGTGTTTGTCCCTACAAGCTAATCCTCTATTCAGCATGATCATGGCAGATTTGATTGTGACCTATTTGCCCCTGTATAATCATGAATTTCATTATCAATTAAAAATCTGTCCAACTCACCAATCAGCATATTCAATGGTACAGCCTCCACTTCTCTCTATAGAAGAGAATTCCACAGACTAATGATCTTCGGAGAGAAGAAATACCTCATCTAAATGGAACACTCTCTCTTTTTAACCTGTGGGCCCTTGCTGTAGATTTGCCCATGAGAGAAAATATTAGGCTAAAAGTTCACACCAAGGCAGGTAGCTTGAGTCAGGTTCCTTGCTGATGGATAGGTGCACAAGATAAGCCAACAATTCGCATGTCTTAAATGTGGAAGGTGGGCTTTACTTGCCTAAGAAGGGAAGTTGGCTGCAAGTAACCAACTAAATGAATGGTCTTGATATGAACATTTTCATTGAAAACAAAAAATGCTGGCGATCAGAAAGAGTCAGGCGACATCTATGAAAGAAAGCAAGCTAACAGTTTGAGTCTAGATAGCATCTTTTCTCCCCAAGTACCAACCACCCTCCCCCCACCAACTATTGCATAAATGTTGCCTACTCCTCACTTCATGTCATGTCTGATGAAGAGCCATCCAGACTCAAACTGTTAGCTTGCTTTCTTTTATGATGCTGCCTGACCCTTTGTGATCTCCAGCATTTTTCATTTTCAATAGAAATGTTCATACCAAGACTCACCATTGTTCTGCCATATTCACATTATGATCAGTTAATATGAACTATCAGCCATCTTTTCTCCCCCAGTATCCACTACCACCTCTTCCCCCTCAACTATTGCATAAATGTTGCCTCCTGCACACTTCACGTCATCTCTGTTGAAAAGTTCACATTTAGTGATTGGAATGCGAGAATGGCAGAATGATGGTGAATCTAACTGCCAGACTAGAAAGAACAGACAGTCCCACTGGGGTGGGTACAGAGAAGAGAGGAACATTTCTATAATGAGCAGGAGAAGGTTGGGGTTAAAATGTGAAACTGCACAATGCAACACTACCTTAGTGCACACCTACCTGCTGACATTTCCACACTGGCAAATTTTTGTGGCGTGAAAGTATTGCACTGCAAAGAGAAAGGATATTTATTAACTCAATTAGGAGGCAGGGATGAAATTAACTTCTGCTGCATAGCTCCCCGGGGTCACAGTGGCGAAATGGAGGCTCGAGTTGAGAGCTCACACAAATGGAGAGTTTTTCAGATTTTGGTTGCAGAAGATCACCTTCAAAGGCACTTTCAGCACTATCCAGTCCCTAGCTCTAGCTTCCCATCTCCTGTATTCCCCTAGTCTCTCAATTGCTGAAGATAACTCCTTTTCCCTTCTGGATCATTGGTTTCCTTCTTCATCCCAAGTGTCAGGAACAGTTCCCAGTTGTATCTGTCTGGCTTCTAGATCTTCACAATACAACTAAGGTACTGCTGTTAAAGGTTTTCTCTGCCCCTGGCTGTCTGGCAGCTTTTAGACTCATGTTTTTCCTTTCCCCAAATATTGGTGTTAACAGCAAAAGATTTCACCTCATTAAAAACTAACCACTGGTCTTGCCTTAGGCTTGAGTTATGTGCCCTGTTCTGGGCACTATGTTTTAGAATGAACATGGAGTTATTAGCGAGGGTAGAATAAAGATTCACAAGAATGATTTCAAGAATGAGGAACTTCAGTAATGTAGAGAAATTGTGAAGCTGAATCTGTTCTCCTTAAAGAGAAAGCTGAGAAAAGATTTAACAAAGAAATTCACAATCATGAAGACTTTGGACAAAATTGCAGGGAGAAACTCTGTTGGTAGACGGATTGAGAGCCAGAGGGCTTAAAATTAATGTACCTGTAATTGGCAAGAGAAACAATAATGACAAGAGGTGAAACATTGTCATAATGTAAGTGGTTAAGGACATGGAACGCACTGCCTGAGAGAGTGGTAGAGGCAAGGTCAATTATGATTTACTAAAGAGAATAGATCATTATCCACAAAGAAGAGAAAGTATGCAGGGTTATGGAGAACAGGCAAAAGAGTGACACCAGTTGAATCGCTCCTTCAGTGGGCCAACACAGGAATGGTGGGCCAAATAGCTTCTGTCTGTGTTGTAAACTTCTGGGATTCTTTGGCAGGAAGTGCAGCAAAGGAATGCAAGTTTTTTTTTCATACCGAAAGGGAACTTGTTTTCAAATTCCAGGTGGAAGCTGAATGGATGCAAGTCGCAATGCAGATGAATATTATCCCACTGTACCTGGGAGCAAACAAGTGACACGCTATGAGTATTTGAACTGTTCTTTCAAGGATGGCATAGAGCTAATGTAAAATGCATCCTTGGGTAGATAACCAACCAAGAGCACCCTGAAAATGTATCCATTTTTGCTATATTGCTATTATATTTTTGAATATAATGATGCATTTGATTGGAATAAAAATATAACAGTTTGCAGCTCATTAGGAAAATGAAGCAGAACACAAACCAGCATGCAAACTGATGCGCGAAGATTTGACATTGGAAGGGAGGTGAAGATGTCAGGTAAATGTGCTGGGAGTTCAAGTACTCACTAAAATTTTCATTACTATGCCATGTTCACATTAGAAATGAATGAGCCAGGCAGTGGATGACCATGCTACCGGAGAATTGAATGTAAGTTTGCTCACTGAGCTGCAAGGTTCGTTTTCAGACATTTTGTCACCATACTAGGTAACATCATCAGTGAGCCTCCAGTGAAGTGCTGGTATTATGGCCTGCTTTCTATTTATGTGTTCAGTTTTCCTTGGGCGGGTGATGTCATTACCTGTGGTGATGTCATTTCCTGTGTTGATGGTGTCATGTCCTGTTCTTTTTCTCAGAGATCGATAGATGGGATCCAAATTGATGCGTTTGTTGATAGTGTTCCGGTTGGAATGCCATGTTTCTAGGAATTCTCGTGCGTGTCTTTGTTTGGCTTGTCCTAGGATGGATGTATTGTCCCAGTCGAAGTGGTGTACTTCCTCATCTGTATGTAAGGAGAATTACTAGATTCAGAGGTTACTCTTTCGTTATTTGGCCTGAATATTTGTACGGGGCATTTAAGAGGGCAAATTTGGAGACATGGAGCTGAATCTAATCACATTTTGGCAAATGTTATCATTTTCATCATGTTTCAGAAAGGGACTCTTTTCACGAAGACTAGTGAGTTTTCTCACATGATTGACCCGAACTTGCCTCACTAACTATCAACCACACTCCTATAGTGCCACTCTTGTCTAATGCTGGTCTGAATTTCCACTTGCCATAGACAAAAGTATTCAATTCTGCCATGACATCCCTGATGTCAGTGCTGTATTAAAAGATTGTTGCACACCCAAACAAATGCCAGCATTCTGCAGCTGCCCTGCATGATTGAAAACTGCCTTGCAGATGCAATGAGAAATTAAGGGAAATTGCCACCCGACTTTGCACAATCTTGAAGTCCCGGAGGGTGAGACACTATGGAAGAAGGCTGACCTCTTCCCTGAGGACTGCCAGAGGAGGCCAGGCCACTAGACACTGGTCCAATGTTGTTACCTGGGTCAACAATGCTGTTTAAATCATCTGGAGAAATGGCCAGCAATGTCACAGTAGGTCAATGACCTCCTCCACTCCACCAGGATAAGTGCCACTACCTGCTACCTCTGCCAAGGCCCATGCTGTATCATTCTCATTATTGCATGCGACATCTTCCTTCACTTGGTCTCTCCCACCTAATCCCTTGACACTACTAAACCTGCATGGCAACAGCCTTGTCTATTTATTACCTGGTGAACCTTGCCACTGCTCCCCACCTGTACCAGCAAGGATAGTTGTGCAATCCACTTTCACCTCAAGCAGTCCACTCTGTCTCTCATTACAGGAGAAAACAGCCTACAATAGGGCTGCAAGAGCCAAGATAATGATGGGGTACCCAGTGTTTGGCTCCTCACCGCACACAAGGAAAGGATCTTGGTTCTTTCTCTGGTGAGAGACAGAGACAACAGTGTCTTAACAACCAAGTAAGAAGTATTGTCCATTATTGTGTGGTTCTGCCATACCTGCCCCCTCACCCCATGAATATGTTCTTAACCTGCCATAGCCTCCGTTTAAAACCTTTTGTTCTGTCCATCCCTACTTACTATGATCTGCCTGTATTGCTTGTAAACAAAGCTTTATACTGTTCCTTGGTACATGTGACAATAAATCAAAAATGACTTCACTCCCTTGGACATGATGCATCCTTTCTTTTGTGTCTTGCAGGTACAAGCGGTATGTCCACTGCTGCTCTGAAAGACATCCCCTCCACCACCTCTGCGGAAGACAGCACTGATGCCTCAGAGGAAGCACCGGCCTCCAGCTCCGATAGTGACACCTCAGGGAGGATTTTATTTGGTTTATAATTGGGAATGCATGCTGTAGAAAACTTCACCACCATGTCTCCGTAACTGGCCGTTGAAGAAATGCCCCAAGTTGTTGGCATTTGTGGGACTGCTGAAGGCCAGATGCCTGCCCAGCCCCAGGTAAAGGAGGACCCTGCAGTGGTGGGTACTTTGCCAAGCAGACCACACGAGCAGCAGACAGGTTTTCCAAGCTGCTAGGTGGCCTGACACAAAGGTTGCAGGACTGCAGCAATGTGATCGGGGCCCCATTGCCTCAGGCATGTGAATGTCAGGCTTCCTCCATAGGCAAGGTGGTGGCTGCAATGGACAGCCACATCTAGTAGTGTCACAGTCTGCCGGATGTGCGAATATAATTGGATTTCCTCATTCTGGTCCTCAGCACAAATGGTAAGGCAACAGGATGATGAGGGACCTTGACCACACTGCACACAGTCATGAAAGGGCCACTCACAGGCCCATCCCATGTACCAAGCTGGCCAGGCTGTCCCTGCCTGCCTTCCCCTGTCCTTGAAAGTTTCAGCTGGAGGAGGTTTCACTTGCCTTAGCTTGTCCTCTCAAAGGAGACACATCTCCTTTGCACCACCAAGTTGACCCAGGACCTTGAGCGCCCTGTTGGGAAATCGCAGCGCCATCTTCCCTACTCTGCCTTGTTCAGGTTCAGCTTTGTTGAAGCAGGATGGCTTCGGATGCCAGTGCTCATTTGGATGAACAGTGGAATTCTAAATATGGTGCAGATGGCATGGGTGCCAGGCTTTTGGTTGATATCTGCTGGGTGGCAGATTGTACCAGGAACTGTGAGTGGTAAGATGGAACTGGAATTGGACGTGAGCAAGCTATAAGGATGGGATAGGTAGTCAGTGTGTCGAATCTGTTAAGATACAGCAACAGAAATTGCTCAACTTCATGGCAAAAAACACTCCAGAAAGCTCAACACATTCAGAATTAGCCAAAATAATTTAAGATTAATCCCGACCCGGAAGACAGTCATTTCAGAATGCGATGTGATTGAAGTGGGAGTTCCAGCAGACACCTGAACAATCACCAGGACAGAATGATGGCAAAAAAAAAAGACAAATGGAAATCCTATTGGAAAGAAGAGCAGAGCTTCTTCAAGTTTAGAATTTCTGGGAGATGAGTGGCAGAGAATTAAACAATAAAATTACAAGCAAAATTCTGCAGATTCTGGAAATCTGAAATAAAACCAAAAAGTGTTGGATACACTTTCAGCAAAATTCCCTGTATTGTTTTTGCTGCAGCACAGGCCTCTGTGGTCTGTATGTAGCAGTGGCTTCTGGAAGCTGGAGTTCTTAAAGGACCAGTCCTGGTAAAGAGCCAAAGTTGACTTGAAATGTTAACTTTGCTTCTCTCTCCACAGAGGCTGCCAAACCTGCTGAATCACAGTAGCCTCAATTGATTTGCAGTCTGCTTTGTTCTCTCCTGGTGAGATGGATCCTGTCAGAAGTGCTCACTCTACCAGTCTTATCAAAAAATCAAAACATTTCTCAGTAAGCTGTAGAACCTTGTGATGACCCAGTCTTGAAGAAATATTGCATTTTTCTATAAATAATAAAAGCAACAAAGGATTGAGGGGTATAGAGAAAGAATGGGATTCATTCTGGAGTGTGCGAAGGAATGTTTAGCTTGAACAGTGGTCTGAACAGTCTCCTTGTTTTATTAGTACTTTTCATCTGATTCTAAACTTCACCCTTGAGTAAATATCCTAGTCTGGATTAGTTTCTGAGATAGCATTACACAATCAGTGGTGGTGGGAAAACAGATTCACTGTATCTGTTTTCAATAGATTTGCATGTTAAAAAATAAATACCAAATTTGATCACTGTTTACAGTGCTAGTTAATCATTACGCAAGATAAGCTAAAGGTTGTTTTCATGAGAAGCATGCTAATAAACCATACCCTTGTTTATTCACCAAAAGTAACACTACACTTCAAATTAGAACTGGTGCCGTGTAAATTTGTAATACCAATGCAAACTGTAATCTGTCTTGTTTGAAAGACTTGTATTTCATTTTTATATATAAAAAGATAATAACTGGAGAAAAATTAAGTAGTTTCTACTATATTGTCTGTTCAATAGTTTAATGAAGGCATCAACCCATTTAAAACAATAGGCTTAACATTTCCATTGAAAGAGGAAACACAGGAACATCACACAAATATAACATCTACAAACATGAGTAATAATAATTTTAAGTTTATAACTATTTTGTACAACTGCTAATTCATGATTTCATGTTTACTTTTGTTTTATTCAAAGCTTTGTCCAGTTTCTTATATATCATCTTGTTAAAATTGAAAATTGGAACAGTTAATAAACAGCTGCAATATGAATGTATTCATAAAGTGAAATTTGTGAGGAAGCAGATGGTACAGATGTGTGTGAGGATGGACAGAACTAATTAAATCCGCAGCTGGCCCTATTAGGTTAAGCCAGGAAATCAAGGAGACCCTCTGAGGAAAGGAGCAGAAGGATACAAACATGCCTGTTTTAGGAATATACTTATAGTAACATTTTAGAGTAACTGTTTTATAGTAACATTTCAAACCAGACCAATTGAAAGCAGAGAGAAAAATATTTAGTATTGTTAACGGTAATGTCTCAAGCTGGATTCTGCTTTAAGGTATAATGTAGCATGGTGTGGATTCCTGGACTGACATTTAAAATAGCCCTCCTTGTATTTAAATTCCTCTTAGACCTCAGCCCTCTTTATCTTTGTGACTTCTTCCAGCTGCAGAATACTTTGAAAACTCTGGACTCTTTTCTAGATACCTGATCTTCACCTCACAATTGGCGGCCATGCCTATGTGCTATGATGGCATATGCTTCCTCAACATCTCACTTCTCTCTCCTCTTTCAAGATGCATTTAAAAGCCTTTTATAAAGCTCTGGACTCCTCTTCTAATACCTCTTTCGTATTATATTGCAAATTCCAGACCAGTCAGGCCTGTGTCTTTAAGAAAGTTCTTGATATCATGACATGTGATCTTCTAATATAACTGTACATGCAGTCATCCTCTTTGTGTCATGAAATCAGTGTAGTGTCTTCAGTCATTTAGCTATGCGTGTGCAATGTATGTTAAGAACAGACCCAAGACTGTGTGTGTAAGTCTGTGATATTATAATCTTGTAAATAGTTGGTGTTGCAAAAAAACTTCAAGGTATCTGTCTCACAAGAACTTGACTTTCTGTGGTATACTTTACATGGACTTATATATAGAAAATCTCCAAATGCAGTCCCTCTAAATGTGGCCTGTGTCAAGTTATGATTGATAACGCTCCTTCCACTACTACAGAAGAGGAAGCTGCTGTCATTGAGTGGAATATCGGCTGATGCCCTGACTCTGATACATTTACCTGGCAGCATTTCTGGAAATCAAGCCATAATGCCATAACTGCTGAAGATAGAGTGTTAATGGAAGGTTTTGAGCGCTATTACACTGGGAAAGAAAAAACCAGCTCCGAGCATTTGCACCTCTGTTTCTGTTACTCTGGACAGTGATGTCACATGGGAAAAGAAACATTTTTATCGGCTTGAGAAATGTGAAACCACACCATGAAGGCATTCATATTTTAACAAAGATACATGACTCCAGAGGTATTCTGTAATTCAAACATAAATGCTTAGATTGTGTTAAGAGACATGATAAAGAGTGAAGAGTGGCCTGAAGATCAGGAAAAAAACCTGTCCTGCTGAAGATTATCCAAGACTGGAGCTTTCAGCAGCTAAGTGCTGAGGAAGGCAGGGGTGAGAGAATTGAAAGGAAATGAAGCCATGACAGGTCTCTCTGCCTCTATGTAAGATGGACAGTGAAGTGGTGATCAATCTCTGCAGCTGAAATCCCTGTAATTCTCCAGCATTATCTTGCCCAATTTCAGGTCGAGTCACAGTAAGATTCTTGATCTTATTTATCGTTTCTTCATCTCTCATCACTAGGGGATGAACTTCTGTGGGATTCTCGCAATCCCCCACTGTCACTTCAGAAAGATCACAGAAGCACCGTCTATGGGATTTCTGCATCAATTCCTCACTACCTGGAATGAGAATTTGACAATCAGAAGATCCCTTGTGAAAGTTTACCACCAGGGCTGTGCTTGGCACACCACTGTAGCAACACAGATAAGAATTGTATCAGTGGGGTTAAACTTGCTCCTCTCCATTCCATTTAAATGTATATCTTTGACGATACTTGTTCAGTTATCCACTTAATGTTTATTTTAAAGTAGATGAAATAAAGAAGACAGGTCAAAGAGGAACCATCTTATTCAGTCATCATCACAGATTTAAGTGGAGATTGCCAAATATCTTAATCAAACTGGAAGAACTGTCATGATTTTTAGCCATTTGGTAGTACAGATCTTGAGTATTGTTTGATAAAAGAAATCCATTTTGTTGAAACTTTTTGTCTTGCACTCAGCAGAACGCCCTTCAACTGATGTTATTAAGAATCGACTATTCTGAACATCAGAAAGTAGTTTTAGAGAAATATCTAACTGGTAAAGAACATATGTAGTACTCATTGGAAACATAGCAAATTGTAATAGATATATTTTATTTTGTTTCAACACTGCATGTTGAATCGGTGATGGATTGGACAATGAATCAGAAGAAATTACAGCCAAAGTATCCACTATTCAGAGTTCCCTTGTCAGTACAAGCTGAATTGATTAGCAGCAACCATATTGCAGCTATTGGATCTCTTACCTTATGGTTTAGGAAAGTTATTCCCTCAGTAATGTGATGACTGAGACTTCCCTATTACTGATAACCTGGCTTGGCAGGGGGTGGGTTCACATCTACAGCATTTTGTGAGGATATAGTTAAACATGTTTTAACCATCCTGGGATTGCCCTACATTCAGTCCAGCAGCAGACTGCAACTTCGGGAAGGAGTGATCAAAGAATTTAATCATACTTTTGAAAACTAACTCTAAATAATCAATAAAGCATAGTTAGGTGAGAACATAAATTATTTAATGAGATGATCTCACAGGATTTTAGTTCACCCTCAGTATTTTAAACTGTGTGGGGTAAAGGAACACTTCTCACGATTAGCTGAGAGAAGAGCATATATATTTTCTGCCAGGCTGAACACTTAAAAAATCTGTAAAAGGGAAGGAAAACAAACTAGGTTTTTCAAAAATGCACATTAATTTTCACACACTTGCTAGCCACCTGTGGCTTCTATTTGTTCACTATAAAGACCTTAACATTTTCTGGACTTGCAATGCATTAAATAACTCTTAAATCACTATGGTAATTCTTTTCTGCACTTATACCGAAACATCCCACGTGAAAATGACCCATAGTGATATTTAAAATCAACAAGAAGAGGCTGATTAAAAGTCAGGAGGGAGAGTTGCCATTTAGATATCCGTGCTTAAGGACTGAAGTGCATTCCTATCAGCACTTGTTCACCTCCGCTCCTCCAGCACTATGATATTTGAATGTCAACTCTCCATTCCAATTTCTGACACCAGCCCCAGTTCCTATTGCTGATGTTACGATACAATACGGCACCTGAATATTAATTCTTTTACTTAGTTAACTGTCTGTTACACAAATCATTTGCTTCTGTGCAACCAATATTATTATACCTTGAGCAACAAATCTTCATTTTAAATAGCTATTAGTTCTGGTGAGCTATTTAAAATCTTCATTTTAAATAGCTCACCAGAACGAAGGACCCGATACCCAGCATGAGCAAAACCAATGTAGTGTACAAACTCCCATGCAAGGACTGCACAAAACACTACATAGGACAAACAGGAAGACAGCTAACGATCTGCATCCATATACACCAACTAGCCACGAAACGACACGACCAGCTATCCTTAGTAGCCACACACGCAGATGACAAGCAACATGAATTCGACTGGGACAACACTACTATTATAGGACAAGCCAAACAGAGAACAGCCAGGGAATTCCTAGAGGCATGGCAATCATCCACAGATTCAATCAATAAGCACATCGACCTGGACCCAATATACCGACCACTGCAACGGACAGCTGGAACTGACAACCGGAAGCGGCAGTTTCAAACCGCTATATATGCCGGAGGAAACATCACAGAAACGCTTCACAGGAGGCTCCCAAGCACTGAGGATGTCACCTGGACAGGGGATGAAACGTCTGCAACACAAATTCCCAGCTCGGCGAACAGAACCACAACAACGAGCACCCGAGCTACAAATCTTCTCACAAACTTTGAGCTATTAGTTTAGTTCCAAAATGGTTCACTCAGTTAGGATCAATGACACTGTTTTGTATCTTACACCATTTAAATTCAAGCTTCTTGAAGAAAACAGATTAAATCAGAATTCAAATCTTTACAATTAATGAAATATTGTTAAGTAGTAAATAATCATAGATGCAAAATATGCTCAATCCCTATTTTGGTCATCTGGGAGTGTAAAGAAACATATTCTACATGAAAACATAATGGAACAGGTGCCGATGCATTACAGATAGTAATAGTCATTGATTATGTATTGGATTTATTAAAGTAATTTATTAAGGTAATGCTCTAGTGTAAGCATTAGAGTTTCCGAGATAGCTTTAACTGTTCATTAATATCTCCAGTGCCCTTTCTATTTGTTAATTGAAAATGGCTTCTTCTTTATAAGCGTTTCTACCCTGGGTGTAACCTTTAGCAGCTCCAGCTAATTCCAGATTTAATTCTCATTCAGTTATACGCGAATTAAAAGAGTGGATCATTCAAAGCGTATCATTCTGAAGACTGCTTCAAAATTTGTGCTGGGGTTAAAAATGATTGTCAGGTACATTTTTACAAAAGCAATGCTGAAATTAATATGACCGGATCTATAGAATATAGCTGAAATAATTTTGTTTCAAATAATAAATGCATTTAAAATCTCTTCTTTACTTGCTAACTAATGGGGGCACTTCAGTACACTTTGTATTCTGCAATCTGCAGAAGGCACAAGAAGCTTGGGCACTGATTCAAATTAGTTTTTACCAATGGGC